>NW_026555840.1:0-48646 GCF_029017545.1 Prosopis cineraria | reverse complement strand
GATAAAATTTACTAATTCTACGTTCCTTGGAACAGAAACTATATTGGAAGCATATCATCTAAAAAAAAAGGATCCTCCGTTAATCGGAAGGTATTGATAGGAAAAGAAATCAAAGGGAAAACTATTTCCTCAGGAAACTTGAAAAATCTTTTTGGGAAGAATACAATAAGGTCCTTCTTCAAGAAGAATTAATTTGGTTTCAAAAATTTAGATGCAAGTGGTTAAGATGGGGTGATCGCAACACCAAATATTTTCATGCCTCCATTATCATTAAAAGAAAAAGAAATCAAATTCTTTCTCTTAAAGTTGATGATGAAACTTGGGTGCAGGACCAAAGTTCACTGAAACGTATGGCTACTTCTTATTTGAAAAACTCTTTAAGGAAATGGATCATGATAAACCAAAGCTTATTACTCAAAGAAACTTCCCACCCTTATCGAATGCTCAGCTTTTCTCTTTATATAGGGAGGTTACAAAGGAAGAAATTAAAAATGCAGCTTTCGATATAGGGGCTTTCAAAGCTCCAAGTCCAGATGGTCTTAATGTTAGCTTCATACACACCTATTTGAAAGATCTCAAAGCTAGCATCTTTCAACTAGTTCAAAAGGTTTTTAGGGAACTTGACACTATTATTGAGATAAATGATACTTTCATCACTCTTCTCCCTAAGATTGATAACTTAACTAACATGAAAGATTTCCATCTAATATCTCTTTGCAATGTGAATTATAAAATCATTACAAAAATTATCTCTAGTCAGCTTCATGATTGTATGAATTATTTTATCGAAGATAATCAATGTAGCTTTATTCAGCATCGTCAAAGCAGTGATAACATTATAATCGAGCAAGAAATCATCCACTCTATGAATAATAAGACAGGAAAAAAAGGGTTTCATGGCTCTCAAGGTGGATCTTGAAAAGGCTTTCGACATACTTTCATGGGATTTCATAGATGACACCTTTCAATCTGTCAGACTCAACTCTCATTTGAGAAAACTTATCAAAGCAGCTATCTCTACCACTCAGATGAAAGTTCTCTAGAATGGTGAACCTTTAGATGAATTCATTCCCACATGAGGCATTAGACAGAGGGATCCTATCTCTCCTTATATTTTTATCCTTTGTATTGAATAATTAAGCCACTGCATCCACAGTAGTATAGATAAAAATGATTGGAAACCTATTAAACTTACACCTATTGGGCCTCCTATCTATTATTTATTCTTTATTGATGATCTTTTATTTTTTGCAAAGACGTCTTTTACTCAGGCTTCGATTATTCAGAATTATCTTTTTAAATTTTATAATGCTTTTGGGCAGAAAATTAATATCTCCAAACCTAAACTTTTCTGTTCTAAAAATGTCAACATTAATAAGGCTACTCAGATCAGTGATACTTCAGGCATTCCTCTTACTAAAAATCTTGGAAAATACTTGGGAATACCTCTATTTCATGAGAAAGTTACGAAACTCACCTTTGCTCCTTTACTTGATAAAGTTGCGTCCCGTCTTGCCAATTGGAGAAGTCATTTTCTTAATATTGCTGAAAAATCAATCCTCATCAATTCTGCCCTCTCTGCTCTTCTTAGCTACGCCATGCAGACTATGCTCATTCCTAATAATCTTCTGGATGAACTAGAGAAAGATGCTCAGGAAATTTTCTTTAGAACTCTTCTAATGGAATCAGGAAGCCTCACCTTCTTTTTTGGGATTGTATTACTAAGGATAAATCAAATGGCGGACTTGGACTTAAAAATCTCAAGAATCAAATATTACCTACATCATGAAATTATGCTAGGGTCTCATCACTCAACCTAAATGTCTCTGGGTTTAGATTCTCTGGGATAAATACAAATGTGGCAAAATGGCTATTCCAGTGGTCACTATAAACCAAGTTTCTTTTCATACACATGGAATAGTATTTGTAAAATTTAGGATAATTTCATGTCTCAGGTTGGATGTAAAGTGGGTAAGGGGTAACTAAATTTGGTATAACAAAATGGACTCCCTCCCTTAAACCTCTTGTTAAATATGCCCCCTAGTGCTAAATCTATTCTTCACGCCAAAATCTTTGATTTATGCATGCCTACAGAAAGATGGAATTTCAACCTTCTTAATCGTCATCTTCACCCTGACAGATTAAACAAATTTCTCTTATGCACCTCCTAACTCTCATGGTGATCATAATGCCCTTTGTTGGAGACTTTCTCTGATGGAAATTTCTTCTATAAAATTCGTTTACAAAAAACTGGAATCCCAAAACGAACAAAAAATTTTGATATTTGGTCCCAAATCTGGAAGTGGCCTACATATAAAAAAATCAAGTGTTTCCTGTGGAAAGCAGCTTGGGATTACCTACAGAGTAATTTTATAATCGATGAATGACATAACCCAATACAATACAATGAAACTGCATCTTCGGTTGTGACTCTCCTGACTCTTTAATTCACATCTTATGAGATTGCAAGGAAGCGCGGGAGGTTGGCTAAAGCTAGTCAATCCTTTCAAACTAACTAATTTTTTCTCTGTGCAGGACTGGATAGCTTGAAATGCAAGAAACAAGTAAGGAATACCAACACAAGAAAAATTAATTGGTAGAAGCTCTTTGCTCATGTCTATTGGAACATATGGAAAGTGAGATGTAGGAGAATTTATTCTGAAGATGACAACCAAGGCAAAGATATCACCTTTTTTTGTACCCAACAAATCACAAATGACATATGGCTTTTATTAAGAATAGATATTTTGAATAACAATAGACTTAAATCCAAGGCTAAATGGCATCCTTTGAAGGCAGGATGGGTCAAACTCGATACAGATGGCTCAGTTAAATCTCTTGGCTTTACAACTTGTAGTGGAGTCATCAGTGATGAAAAAGGAAATTGGATTATCAGCTTCTCAAAATTTCTTAGATATCTGTACTGTAGCTGAATTATCAAGAATTTTAGAAGGTCTTCAAATTGGTGGAATGCCAATCTTACCAAGATTAATTTATACACTGATTCTATGGAAGCCCTCTCTCTTATTCAACATAACTTTTCCGAAAGCCATCCTCTAGCGGCAACCATCAAGAAAATAAGGGAGCTTACTATGAGAAATTAGACGATCACTTTTGATCATGTCTTCAGAGAGGCAAACAAATGTGCTGATTTGCTTGCACGGGAAATTTCGCATGACAACTATGACCTCTTTATTTATAATGTTCCGCCTATGGGATGTAGGATGTTGGAACATCTTTGACTCTGATGTGTCTTGACTTTTGTAACCCTAGCACGGTCTTGATCGTGTCTTTTCATTTAAAAAAAAGAAATTTAATTAACAAGGTAACTGATATTTATCATAGTTTTTAATAAAAATAATATGCATAAAAAGTAATTATTTCAATGAAAAACATTTATTGATAAGTTAACTAGGATGATATTCACTAACTTGTAGAGTCTCCAAATGTATAAGTTACTTTCAACTAGTCTTCTAGTGATAATATTTGGCCTTTAAATTCTTGTAAAGTCTCCAAATGTATAACTTACTTTCAAATAGTCTTCTAGTGAAACTATTCGGCCTTTAAATTCCTTAATCTTCAATATTGACAGAGACAAGGATGAGTAGTACCCAATGCCAAGATTCAGCTTTCATACCCACCCACAACATGAACAAGAAAGGTGAATAGTAAAGACAAATGGAGATGAGAAGAACAGCAAAGGACCTAAATGTTGCAAGGTGGCAACAAGCACCCTCCTTCGCCGATAATAGTTGGAAATGAAAGAGAAGGACTTTGGCTACCATAATTTTTGACGATAGACAAAGTAAATAGTAATCAGTAAGGCTAAGCAAAAGGCAACATGCAGCAGGGAAGGGTGAGAACAGAAATCTAGACCTCTTACAAACAACATATGGTGTGCTCACTTGCAACCATGTCAATGCCATTAAAGATGGTGGAGAAATGAAGGAGAATGAGGAGAAAAACAGAGGACAAAGTTTCTGAATGTCTAGAATTCTCTCTGTCTTTGGAAGTTTGAAAAAGAAATGAATCCAGGAGAAGAAAATAAAGCTGAAGGAGTTGAGAGCATAATGGTAATTTCGTAAAGCTAAAATAAAAAAATAATAAACTCTTTCTTTGCATCATAAGAATCAAACTTGTGACCTAATATAATGGGTCTCAATATAACTCTTACTAAACGAACACTCTCTTGATATATTTGTTCCAAGAATAATAAAAATACAATCAAATTAGCTAAGCATAAATTTTATTTGACTAAAGTTTCTGGGTTATTATAATAGGCCGGCCTGTTTGGCTCGTAGGCTAGGCCTTGAAAAAATAAGCCTGATCTATTTAATTCAACAAGCTTAATTAAAGACCTGAACTTAACCTAAGTCTATTTAGTAAATAGGCTAAGTTAAGCCTGAAGTAGGTTATAGTGTAGGTCCCTGGCCTATTCTTACCCCTAATTTCCAATTCCCTTATACCCCAAATTTAAAAGTTAAAGCTTAATTATCTTTCTTTCTCCCTCCAATTTAATACAAGACCTTTTTAAAAAGGTTTACTTAATTAATTAGTTAAAAATAAAAGATATTGAGTTTTTTTATAATTTTTTAAGGATTAAAAGTAAAAATATCCTACAACTTTTTATGGACATTATCGTTAAATTACCTGCTTTGACCAATAAAATCACACGTGGTCCTGAGTGGGATAAAAAGGATAATCCACGGGGACCAAAAGAAGTGACTTAAAAACCTGAGGACCCAACGTCAATGATTCCCAACATCGCGAACCAGAACGCATGAGAAAATAAACTGACGATCAAAAGAAATATGAAATTCTAACAAGTAGATGAGGTCACACAAGAAATCACAAGGAGCAGGATTTTTATCTTTTCGAAGAAAATAAATTGATGGTCAGACAAAAAAATGTGAAACAGAAGTTATGTGTCACGAGCCCACTTGAGGAAGTAACTCAAAATGTGAGACCGCCTACTGAGGAGAATAGAAGAGGAAGCCCAATACAGGGGACAAATCAGGAGATGGGCCGTAATCCTATAAGTCCAATAGTGGTGAGACGAAGCAAACGTGTGAGACGCCTCACGTGGAAGCTGAGGGCTCTGGCAAACAGTGAGGTTATGTGATGCACGTCAGGTGAGAAGAATGACTTGCATGATTCCTTTCTGACAACTTTCTCTCTCTTCCTGGGCAGAATGTTTTCTGCATTTCTTCTGCAAACTCTTTTCCGTTATGTTTTCTGTTATGATTTTCCTGTAATTAAAGCTGAACGTATTGATTCTGTTATATACGTGAGCTCATTTCTGCGTTTTCAAGTTTTGGTTATATTTGCATTAACATCCGTGACATCATGGCGGCATGAAAGAAATCACAATAAGCGAAAGGATATTTTTTTCTTTCATCAACAGAAATTTCAAAAAAAAAAAATGTTATAAATGCACAGAAATCATGATTTTTTCAAATCTGATTAGTGAATTTTCAAATGACGCTTTTTGTTAAACAATCAATTCTCAAGTAGAGTTTCATATTTTCATAATATATATTAGAAATTTTTCTAAATTAGGTTAGTGAATTTTCAAATTGTGCTTTTTATTAAACAATCAATTTTTAAGTGGAGTTTCATATTTTCACAATATACGTTAGCAATTTTCTTAAGTTAGGTTAGTGAATTCTCAAGTGACGTTAGTGAAGCCCACCTCACAAACTATATTTTTTTTATCTCAATTAAAGATCATGATCCTTAATTAAAATTTCAAAATGTTATGGTCCTTAATTGGGATTAATATTTTTAGAGAGTCCTTAATTGTCATTTTTTCTTTTATATATTGGCCATGTGGAAAGCAAATTCTGTAAAATACAAAGCTCTATGGTATCTTGGTTTCTATAGTAGCCTCTAAATCTGCCTTTAGCACAGGAGGTCATGCGATTCATGAATTCTGAATGAAGCTCATTGTCTCCTAGAATGACTCAAGCTCCTACTTGTTTCGAAAATTGGCAATCACTGTCAGCTGTACTCATTGATAAGCTTTGTGAACTTGACAATTTTGAAGAGACCGATAGTGTTGTCTTCCTCTTGCCTGGTAATGTTTTTACAGTAATGAGTCTTTGTTTTACTTTACCATTTCCTCAATGTGACTAATTCTTCATGATTTTCAGATGCTTCATGTCTGATTGATTTGATGGTGAAAATGAGATGTTTATGTGAATGGAAGTTGATTAAAGTAAAGATGGAGATGATATTATGATGCTGCACCTGTCATTATGTTCTATATATTTTGTTATGATTCAATTCAGTTCACAATTATATGTTCTTTTAACATTGAACTATTGTACAAGTAATTTGGTGTTCGTTGGGCTTGGGGATATTATCTTGATAATTTGGTTTTGTTGTTGGCTTCAGGCCTGTTCGAACTTGGAACATGAAATGTAGTTGGCTTGTTAATTATGAAGTGTTTGGCACATTTCATTATGGATGCATGTTTGTTAAATAGATTAATTTGGTTGCTGTCTCTGGAATTTCATAATTGCAGGAATATATATCTTATTTAATTTCTGGTTGAAGATCATAACGATTTTATTGCAGCGAGTTTGATTACAAAGCCTTCAATTTATTTTATGTGTCCTGCCCCATTGTTATTATTTTCATGCTATTTTCAGGTTATTTTACTTCATATATATTTATATTATTGTCTCAACTATTAGCTTCTAATTTCTATCAATTTGTGTTCAGAATTATGTAATCATGTTGATTGAATCATTATGTTCATAAAATGTAAAAGAATTTTTTTCTTTAAAAAAAAAGGAGCCAGATGAGTGAGTCATCGTAGTTATAACTAGAATCAAAAGAATCATCATCATCGATCATCATCTGTAGGATTTCCAACAAATGAGTGAATCAAAAATAATGATTCAGGGGAAACAAATGCAGCATGTACCTGTCACATATTGTCTTCCAACATCATGAGAAAGTTCATTTTTTAATTAACTAAAGTATTTTAGCTTGAAAAATTAGAAACACAGATATCAAATCAGATTTTGTTTAAATAACGTTTCTTTAAAATGTTCCAAATACATTGTCTGACTTAAAAGTGACATAAATATGGGGAATATCAAAGAAAACACTACGATAAAACAAAATATATATGTATACTTAGATTGATAAAGCAGAGAAAATAAAAATGAACGTGACAGTTGCAGTCTTATTCAATATAAAGAATTTGATTTCCTCCGCACAATCTAATGTGCAAGTTCAAGAATTGCGATTGAGCAAGTTCAAGAATTACAATGGTCACAAATGAAACTCTGTGATCTTCTATCTCACTATCTATGTGAAGGGAAGTGATTTATATATATTCTCGTTCTGTTTGGTTATATGTTTCGTGGACAACATGATTTGTGGTTAACAAACCTGTTTATTTACATTGTTGTCCTCTGTTTCTCAGACTCAAATTCATGTATCTTTGCTTCCATAGCACATATGAATGATCCATTGGCTTAGAATTTGAGTAACATGGGGAAGCCATAATCCAGAAAATTCTGGTATCACACCATACTCTATGTTCATTGATCTCTCTGTTTTTTAATCCTTGTTATTCTTACTCTGTTTACGTTTGTTATTGAAAAATAGCCTTATGCTACCAGTTTTCAACACCAGAGGCAGAGCATTCCCTTCAGCATAAACTTGTGATGTAGGCAACAAGTGTTAATTTTAACTTTATAAAGTGTTATTTGTCTATGAAGACAACAAATTAAATTAAGCAAACAAGTATCCAAATTAAAAGAATATAAATGAAAATACCATCCAAATTTTTTTCTGATTGCATGCAATGCATCGTAAGTTATGTGGGAATGAACGTTATTTTGTAACACCAATTCTCAAGTAGTGTATAAATTGTAAGAATAATGATCCTCATCATCTGTGTCTTCGCTTTATCATCGCAATTGCTGTGGACTATACCAAAGAATGACTCAGAGAAAAACATGCAGGGTGTGTCCAAAAAAAAAAAAAACATTTCATATTGTAATAATGCCAAAACTTATATAGCAGCTACATCTTTTCTAAAAGAAAATGGACGAGGAGATCGCATATAAATAAGTTCAAAATTCAAAATAAACAAAAATTTTTGTAAGTTGCACAATAGAAAGATATCACACAATCAACGAAGAAAATAGAAAATATCAAGAAAATTGATCTAATGTCAAATATGGGTAGTTGTGGATAGTATAAAGGGAGATTCACATCCCCAATCTCCCAAAAAAATTACTCACAAATAATGATCAATAATAAATCATCATTCAAGAAAAAAAAACATATCTTTGTAACCATTTTAATAATAAACAATTTTATATTGGTCATTATTTGCGAATAATTTTTTTAGGAGTTCCTTAATGTGATTCTCTCTAATATAAATATGCATATCAGTCTGTGGAGCTTTGAAGAGCAGAGTAGTTGAGTGTGGCTTGAGAGAAGATGAGGCAATCCTCAACACTAAAATAGCTTAAGCCTTTTCTTTTTGTTTGAGCTTGTATTTTTTTAAGTCCTTTTTAAATTCTTTTTCTTTTTCTTTTTGTATTTCATTGTTTCATTGTTTTTCTGTTTTTTTTAATCTCTTGTTTAAATACTTTCTAAACTTACATATTTATAATTTATAATCTATCTTATAATCTTTTGATGTGGGACTTTTTTTTTTTATCTTCTAATCCTTAAGAATTGTCCTACCTAAATTAATCTAATATTAATCTGATATCAGAACTTTGTGCTTTATTTTTGAGTGTGTAACTCATGTATCTTATCTTTTTGTCAAAATATATTTTGACTCAGTTACAACACAGAATTAAATAGCACATTGAATGATCTCATCATGATCCATTGGCTTAGAATTTGAGTAACATATAGGGAAAGCTTAATTAATCCAGCAAATTCAGGTATCACACACCCTACCCTGTCTTCACTGATCTCTTTGCTTTTTATCCTTGTTATTCTTGATCTGTTTAGCGTATATTCAAGTTTCGTGGACAAGAGAACAAAACATAAAAATTATTTTATTCAAGAAAGCAATTATGCTTAGTTTAGTCACCTAATTAATTGACTTCCTCTTTACTTAGGTGGTGATCGTTGGCTCTTGCAATTCAAGTATTTATATTTTATTGAGTTTGAGTTGCTAGCTAGAAAATAGTTATTATTTACATCCAGAAGTTATTAAAGTCCCTGATCAAAATGTGGTCAAAGAGTTAATTGTCATTCTTTAATCCAAGCATTTGGTTCACTCCATGAAATCCCAACACCGCTGATAATCCCAATTTGGCCAGAAAATTTGCAGCCTGATTAAAATTCCAAGATGTTCTATTAAAAAAAATCAAAAGGATAAAATCAAAAGAAAGTAATTAATTAATTATACATATTTTTTTTTATACATAGTGACTTATAAAATCTTTTTAGAAGGTGAATTACATTTAAGACTAGGAGTACTTCGCAATTAACACTTTAACCCCAGTCAAAACAAAGTTCTTAAACACATTGTCGAACGCAACTCAAGATATGATAAGATATAAAAATGGTAAGATATAAAAAAAGTGGTCAGTTATTGCTTGGAAAAAAAACAGAGTACAATTATTCACTATTTGATGCAGTAAAAAAAAAAAAAACAGAGGAATGAAATGTTGTGAGAGGAAAACGACTAAAAATGTTGCTCAAAATATTATAACAGCAATTATCAGAGTCTGGTGGGCATATATTTGTTTCTTAACACTGATCAAGTCCTTCTGCTTTGAGAAGTATAAAGAGCTCTAGGGGATTCATATCCCTTTATGCAGTCAAGTAAGCAAAACAGAGTGTTAACAAAACTGCTTCTTCGTTGTACATTGAGAGGAATTTTAAGCAAACAATGACGTGTTGCTGGGGGAAAAAAAAACTTTTTTAATCAAAATCAAAAAATAAAATAAACAGAAAGTAAATTTTCTTCCAACAATCCCTTGTGTTTAAACATTAATTCTAAGAGTTATAAGTTCCTTGTCTTGCATAATTAATTATAGCTACACACACACACACACACACACACACACACACACACACACACACAACATTAATTCTAAGAGTTATAAGTTCCTTGTCTTGCATAATTAATTATAGCCACACACACACACACACACACACACAACACACACACACACACACACCACACACACACACACACACACACACACACACACACACACACACACACACACACACACACACACACACACACACACACACACACACAAAGGCAGATATGTCACGCCTCAAAAATAAAGGGTGACTAACATAGGAATGAAATCGTATCACATATCCTTGTAAGTCTCAAATCATAGTTTATTCCATTTCTAAAATATAATCAGATTTACATTAAAATCTTAACACTTTTGATGCTAATCATTATAATAAATTTTTAAAATATTTGTAGAAATTTTGACAGAACCTCCCTCGCAAATAAGATCTCCTAAAAACTCTACAATGCATTGATTCAATCAAAATATCAAATAAATCAGAAGCTCAACTCCTTCTATCCAGCAGATAGTATATAGTGTGTATATATATATATATAAAACTCTAGCTACAAACTATGTAAAGCACATAACCTTACTTCCAACTTAAAGTACATGAATCCAAATATTTATATCAACAAGAAATAATGTTAAGCAAAATTCCACCAAGTACAGCCATGTGCCCTTCAAAGGTCAATAGTAAGATCAACCCCAACTAATAAATCTAAGATCAAAATAAATTTTCAGTGAATAGCATTCTCAAAAATAGAATTTAAAAAAGTAAAAATAATATGCTTAAACAATCATGTATAATGATTAAAAAAATTGATAATTCAATATAATAAGCTCACTAAATCTATAAATCTTAATTATAACCATAAAATGCGAGTGAGCCGAAAGCACTTTATTTTATCATACTTAAAGAAAACAAATTATTCATACGTGAATCAAAATAGTATACTTGCTAATTGAAACTATTGAAATTTTGAATACACAAGTTAATCAAAATTTAAAATTTTAAGGGCTTAATAGAACAGGTAACAAATATGCACATATAGCCCACGAGAGTAAATAACCGAACATGACTTATGCTACAAAAACAAATGTGGACATACAATCTATAAGGGCAAATAACCAAATACAACTTGAGCTATGAAACAAAAGTGGATTATGAGTTCACAAGGGTAACACTAATCAAATATAGCTCATAGCCACAAAAACAAATGCAAGTACGTGACTTAAGAATAACAAATATGAGGATAAAACTCATAAAAATTCAAAATAACTAGTCATTAATTGAGGTGCGTCAAGGGCTAACAGAACTGCTGTTAGCTACAATGCTACAATGTTATGCTTAAAGTCTTCTCAAAATTTTTTTTCAAACACGCGAGAAAAATAGTCATTTTTAAAATATAATTTTCATTCTTAATACCAAACTCATATGAGTCAACTTTAGCATCAATTCAATAGTTGTCAAAATAAAATTTATAAATAATGCTCATTTTTGCATTTAATTAGTGACTAAAATTTTCAAAGCTAATCAAAATAATTTCATTAATCTTAAAAATATAATTCATAAAGAAAATATATGTACATGTCATAACTTAATTATTCTTTTGCCACAGTTATATATATTTTCATAGGATAAAATAATTTCACAAAACAAATTGATTCATCAAATCAAAATAAATTCAATAAAAGACTCATTCTTTGATAAATATGATTTATTACTAATAAACAATTAGAAAGTAAAATGGCATTAATACACTTTCCAAAAAAATTTTATTAATAAATTAATTGGGATGCCATTCACTTACGTGTGTCAGAATTTTGAATTCCCAAAAATATTCTTCCTTCAATTCCTATTAGGTCTTGTTCTTCCACACACCCTATAAGGATATGAAATAACAAAATTTTTTAATATATTTTCAACTTTTAACATAATCCCAATCAACTACCATCATTTTAAATTCCAAAACTCAAAATTCATGCTTTAGGGTTGGTTCAAGTATTATCATTCATATTATTAATCTCCTCCTCCATATTACTTTAGCCATGACAATCTACTTACTTGAAACATAATTTTCTCTTAAGCTTTGCATCAAATAGGTTAGGTATATTATTTCTAACCATTCAATTAAAATATCCAATAATTTATTAATAACCATACAAATCCCAAGTATGTAAATGGTTACATACAAATTCATACTCAAATTTCCTTTGGAGTCTTCAACTTTGATTCATAAAGCAATAGCACTCCATTTGGATATATCACTCACAAGGATCAATTGAATTTTAAAAATTGTACAAAAACTAAATAAAATTTCTTCAAATAAGCATTATGTGAAAAACCTTATATGCACTAATTTTTGCAAGTTCAAACCAACTTCTTCCTCTTTGATTCCATCTTCCAAAATTCTCTAATATATAAATAAATGACAAATCAGCTTCCTAAATTCCTTTTTCTTCATTGAATAAATCATTCTTTTCTTAAGAAAAATTAAATCATAATCTTCCATAGTTCACATGGCAGCATTAAACTAGAATTTTGACTTCAATTTAACTTCTCTCCTTGACACTGGCGAAGAACGAGGGAAAAAATGATGAAGAACTAGGGAAAAAAACTCATGATAGTGTGAATGAAATGGCACAAGCACACTGGCGACAGTGACTAACACGAAAAACAGGCAACCGATTGAGAGGGAAGAAGAGCAGAAACGACAGGTGACAGGGCATGGGTTTGTACTTTGCTTTCCAACCCTCTCTTTGCTCACAGAACACACATAGACAAGGGAAAGAAGAAAAATCTAGTTGAGATAAGGGCACTTTGGTAATTTCATAAAGTAAAAAAAGGGGGAATGGCATTAAGGGCCTTAAAAACAGATTTTATTACAATTTAGGCCTAAATAAATCTGATATTGCTTTACAGGCCTTGAGGCCCTTATTGCCAATTTTCTTGAGACCAAAAGTATGATTTTTCCCTTTGTTTGATTTGAATTCAGAACCTGTGTGAACTCTCAAAATAACAAAATAGACTATGCACGATATAACATCCACTATGCATAATATGATGTCCATGTGTGCTGAACAAAAAATTCATACATTTTCAGTATTTCACTAGCCTAGGCTATAACAAAATGATGTTAGGCAAACCATACACGACACAATATTCACTATATATAAGACGATATCCACACATGCTCAATAGAAAGTCTATGCATTTTCAATATTAAGAAGGATAATTACATCATATATGAATAATTTCATGTTGGTGTTAGCCTAGGTACTAAAACAAGTACCCACACAAAATTTGACACAATATTTCAAGTCTGATATATATAAAAAGTTAGCTAATATAACCAAAATATCTAACAGTTGCTTCTTCATATACAAACAAAAAATATTTATGATTCCCACTTACCCAAAAAATATTATTTGGAAATGCTTTTATATACATAATTATAGTTGCTTGTGTACACCAAAGAAGTACAATATAACCACTTCTCATGCTGGGTTAGGATTCTTGCATGTCTTGCAACTGTGTCCAGCCTTCCCACATCTTGAACAATGATAAATCTTCTTATCTTGGAAGACTTTATCCTCCTTATTCATAGCCTCCTAGGAGGATGGCTAGTTAAAGATGGTTGCAAGAAAAAAAAGTTTATGATATATTCTCACCTAAAAGTCCATGTGATTCTCATTTATCATTATGCTAGGCTTAACAAAATATTGAAGTTAGGCAAATAATGCATAACACAATATTCACTATGCACAATATAAGGTTCATTTATTCTCAACTAAAAGTTCATAAGATTCTACTTTATCAATAGGCTAGGCTTGACAAAATATACAAGTAAGCAAACAATGCACAACACAATATCCACTATGCACAACATAAGGTTCATATATTCTCAACTAAAAGTTCATACGATTCTACTTTATCAGTAGGCTAGGCTTAACAAAATGCACAAATAAGTAAACAATGCATAATACAATATCTACCATGCACAATATAAGGTTTATTTATTTTCAACTAAAAGTCTATAAGATTTTACTTTACCAATAGGCTAGACTTGACAAAATGCACAAGCAGGCAAACAATGCACAACACAATATCCACTATGCACAACATAAAGTTTATATATTCTCAACTAAAAGTTCATACGATTTTACTTTACCAGTAGGTTAGGCTTAACAAAATGTACAAATAGGCAAATAATGCATAATACAATATCCACTATGCATAATATAAGGTTCATTTATTCTCAACTAAAAGTTCACAAGATTCTACTTTATCAATAGGCTAGGCTTGATAAAATGCACAAGTAAGCAAGTAATGCATAACACAATATCCATTATGCATAACATAATGTTCATATATTCTCAACTAAAAGTCCATATGATTTTACTTTATCAGCAGACTAGTTTTAACAAAATGTACAAATAGGCAAACAATGCATAGCACATATCCACTATGCACAATATAAGGTTCATTTATTCTCAACTAAAAGTCTATAAGATTCTACTTTATCAGTAGGCTAGGCTTAATAAAAAGTTTTTCAAGTTTATGAACAATAAAAAGTTTGTATATAATATGATAAGGTCTATTTATTAATAACAAAATGTCCATCTATTTTACATAATTTGTGTGATTAAATTGAACATTTGAAAAAGTTTCTCAAGTTTATGAAGAATAAAAGGTCTGTATATAACATGAAAGTATTCATTTGCTAACAATACAATGTCTATATATTTACAATACAAGATTTGTCGATATGATACACATAAATATCCACACAAGTTAATTGTAAAGTTTACACAATGTAAACTCCATAAATAACAACATAAATTTCATAAACAACATCTACACCAGAACATGTATATCAGTTATAGAAAAATATGTATCAGAAACAACAAAAAGTCTATAAATAATTTGTTTTCATTAAATGAACGTGAACGCATACATTATGATTAGATAAAACTGATGTAGCTCAAACTCTCTCTATATCCTTTTTTGACAAAATAAAATTGATAATGGCAAATGCAGTACTTGATCTATTCTTTCCACACTATGGCGGATCATTTCAAGAAGCTGGTTGGTGTGAGAGAAATGTAATCAGACGAATGCTTGATCGTCTTCTCCATACCCATTTGGATAAAAGTGGATCGTCCACTCATACCTATTGAATGAAAAAGTTCAAATGAGAGAAAGAAGGAAGAAGGAGGAAGGAGGAAGAAGAAGAGATGGAATAGAGAAACATGATGAGGAGGAAAATAAATTTGGTTATTGCATTAGTGTTGAAAAAGGAAGAGAGAAAAGGAAGAGGGAGGAAGAACATAGGAAGAAGAAGAAGAAATTTTCATTCAATAGCTGGTTATGGGAGGGACAAATTGGTCATTTCACTAGAAAATATAATTGCAAATGAGGCTTTTAGGCCCTCAAAATAATTTCAGAATCTCTTAGGTCTTATTTGCAAAATTCTTGCCTTTTAGAGCCTTTAGTGCCATTCCCCCTAAAAAAAAAAAAGCACCATGAGGGTATTATTTGCATAGTATCCACTACATCAATACTCATTCTTGTTATAATTGCTCCAAACATGAAAAAAAATACATTCCAACAAATTATTATGTATTTATATTTTATTTATCAAGGTCATTACAATATAGGTGTTAATTTAAACTTGATGAACGTTATAAAAATTGTACGCTAGTTATCACACATTGCAATCCCCATATACTTAATTACATTAAACAGAGCCTCACAGGTTTTATAAATAGCTCAGGCTTAATTACATATCACAATCATCTCCTCCTCCATGATAAAAACACCATCAATCTATTTATGTTACTATAATTTTAGTTCTATCATAATTACTATTTTAAAAAAATTAATTTTTTTACCAAACAATCCATCACCCCCTGGCCTCGTCATCACTCCAACACTGCGGTGGTGGCTACATCGTCCAACTGCACAAGTATAAGAAAATTACAATATCAAAATCATCAATTTATAATAAATTTTCAAAACAAAGAATGAGTCTCACGTGCGAAAAAATATATGCAGCATGCATGTGTAAACATTTCGTTTTCATACTATAGTTCCAAAACTTGTATATCTCTTTTTTTTTCCTCGAAGCCAGAACCAAAGTTACATATCAGCTCCATCTTTTTGAAAAGAATTAGGGTGACGAAGGATATGGTACATACAAAAGTTCAAAATAAATAAGAATTTTAATAGATGTGCAATTCCTATATTTCTGAGTCAGAACATCATGCAAGGAAAAAGAAAATAGGTTACCAAAAAAATAAAAAAAAAATAGGAATGATGTTATTATGTGAAATATGGGAAGGTGTGGATGGCATCAATATGCGTACTTCTTGTAGTAGTGCTTAGAGGCAGTGCTTTGAAGAGCAGCGAGTGTGGTTTCAGAGAACATGGGGCAATCCGCAACTTCAAGAAATTGCAGCTTTGAAAGTTGGTTTTTGTAGAACCCTTCCTCTTGGATTTCAACTTCACAATTAAAAAGTCTCTCTACCTGAAAGCACTCTTTTATTATCAGAGTTTCCAACTGTCGAAGATGTTGAGTAGAGGGCAGAGAGGGGAAGAGCCACTTCAACTTTCTGCATTTAATGGCATAAAGCCAATGAAGTAGTGGGAAGCAGAAGGAAGAAGAGGAAGCATTTGGAAAGTGAGGCTCTGATGACATTATTTCCTCCAACTCTTCACATTCATCAATGTATAGATGCCACAAACATGGTAGGCTTTTGATGACAGTGCTGGGGAAGATACACTTCAATTTCTTGCTTCCATTCACATGTAACTCTGAAAGATTTTGGAAGCTAATGAGAGTGGGACCCTCCCATACACACAAGAAGTTACCTGAATCCCTCAAACTCAATCTTTCTTCTCTTGAGATCATCAAGACTATCCCTTTTTCTTCATTCTGATATAATTGTTTTTCTACATCTGCTATAGTTTGTAAATCTGAATTTTTTGTCGAAGCTTGGGGAACTGCAACTTCAATAAAGAAAAATAAATAATTTATTCATATCAATGAAATTTAATACTTACAGTTTTCATTTATACTTGGATTTAATAAATGAAAAACTAAATATATTGAAAATAGAAATTCAAGAACATCGAGCAAATTTTATATATACATATATTCAAATGCATGTTTATATCAATGTATGATTACATGGCAAACAAAGATCAACTTATGATTTTGTCTTACTGTAAATAACTTTTTATCAAAATAATTTGTGAATGATAGACCGTGCACTGCACACAATTGTTCTTTCCTTGTCAATATTTTGATATAGTTCTACATGAAAGTTTAGGATACTGAATTCTCATGGGTGAATATTTGAGGGCCAAAGATGCCCTTTAACCATTTATATATATATATATATATATGTAGTTGCAGCTAGAAAAATGATGTATATGATTCTAATCTATATATTATTCTATTTCATTTTAAAGATTCTAATCGACATCATATAAAATATTTATTCGCACCAATATTGTTCCCATTTGTTGAAGAGTCAATCCCAAACTTGAATCAAGAAATTTTGGGCAATTCCATATGCTGATGTCGCTCAGTTGCACCTGAATTTGCATTCCTTGACAAACACTGATGAGATTTGGCAAATTCTCAAGCTTGATCTTCCTTAAGCTTGAAAGCACAATTTTTTCATCATAGTTGGATCATCTTCATTACCATATCCAAAAATCACCTCCAAATCCTCACAATCAGATAAGGTTAGGGAACTCAATTTGGGAAGGCTGTTATCAACAATGGTGCTCATTGAGAATAAAAACTTCGACTTTTTGCATTGAATCATTTCTAAGGAATGCAGATATTGGAAGCTCAAAACTTGTGTCGGAACATGACCTCCAAGCATTTGTTGTTCAGATCTCAAACATTCTAAGCCCATGGTTTCTTCTTGGTTGTCATCACCCATGACTTGAAACTCATGATCAACTCTAGAACTTTGAATATCAACTTCTCCAACATTTAGAATAGTGGGTGATAGATTGAGAGCTTCATTTCTATTTAATTGGCTTGTTTTCAACACATACTTTCTTACAAGCCCCTGCATATAACAAAGAGGTTAAAGTAGATGGGAAAGTATATATTATAAGTTCCGTCAAAAGATAAGCAAAAGAAAAAGAGATCAAATTGACCAATATCTTTGTATGCAAGGATATAACATGTGTCCTTAATTATATTTTGCGTATTTATTAAACTTAAATGTGGTTATTAAAACAAAGAAATATCTAATACATCGCACAGATGAAAGTTTTTCGCTCTCCAGCTTCTGTTGTTAGAACTTAGAACTATCATTGATGATGACTGTCACATAAAAATAATATTATAGGAACAATTCACGTTCATCGTAAAATAGTCCCTAATTGATAAACTCAACCTTTTGTATAGTAGGATGCAGAAAGAAACGAAAAATTATGTGAAATAGGAACATAAAAAAGAACTACATACAAAGAAATATCGTATTAACATATATGTATGTATGTCTGTATGTAGATATCCAGTGCATATGCATGTGAAGAGAATTATATATGGTAAGACTTATGGAGTTAGCTTTATATATTAATATTTATACTTTCTTCCAATCAAATTATGACAAGTAGATCTTAATATGTTAATAAAATTAATAATAAGAATTTATTATAGAATAAATAATTTATAAAAAATTCACATGTCTTGATTTTATTGAAAACAGCACATTAAATATATAGGGCTAAATATAGAAGTTTTTCCCAATTATATATAGATATATATATTGTATTATACTTTTTAAATTTTTTTAATAATAAAAAACGTAAAATAATATAAAAAGTGAAATCTCATGCATATATGTGTGTCCGTATATTGGTTTCAAGAAAAAAATAATCAAAAATATATAAAAATGTATATTTCAGTATATTTTCTTACATATTCCATAAATGAATTCAATATAAATTAAATGAATAAATTTTACTAAAAATATATGATGACTCATATTTTCATAGCATATAAAATAATAAAAAGTTGTTTTCAAATCTCAATTTCTTATTCACATCTCAATAATATACTCAACTTCGTTACTGATCTCTCTCTTCTCTTCTCTTTCTCAGAATCTCACCTTCATCTTTTTCCTCCCTCACAAGACTCTCCCTCACACACACATGCTGACTACAGTGATCTTTTTCTTATTCTCCCTTAGTGCTATCTATGAAGGGATGAGCCCCTCCCACCTATACAATGTGGGTCTGCCACTATATTCACCAAGCATAAATTGAATTAATATTGCAAAATAAAACATATATAGGCAAGTTTTGCAGCATGGAAAACGAAGCATTGAGAACTGCAAGTGTAGAATATTAATTACTTACCTCTTCTGTCCAATCAATGGCTGCACTTATCATTGGCATGAATTTTAGGCATTTACGAACATACACACTGCAAAACCCTGGGTGCAACTTAAACCCATGGTAGGAATTAACAAGTCTTGGAAGCTTGTCAAGTGTTATATAGTTCAAGTTTGGGAACACAATCTCCCTTTCACGGTCAATGTCATGATCTTCAATACTAGAGCATCTAAAAATTTCTTCCAGCTGAAAAGAATCTGATATAGTTAGAGCTCGTAGCTGTGGAAGTATTGTGGTCGCAGCATTGTTAATAGTGAAAGATAAAATGAATTTCAACTTGTTGCACTTTTTGATTTCCAATTTCTCCAATTTTGGCAGATAGGTTTCAGTTGTGGATAGATTATTCTCAATTCCTTCATTCCTTGAAAAAATTGATTCCAACTCCTCAAAATCAAATATGGTTACAGAAGTTAATTCTGGAAGACTTGGACAGAGATGAGCAAAGAAGAAAAATTTCAATCTTGAACATTTTTGCAAAGTTAATTTTTTAAGGTATTGAAATGTTGGAATTTGTTCTTCAACCCTAGTTTGATAGTGGAAAATGGACTCTAATCCATAGTTACGACGTTCAATCTTTTGGATAGCTGCCAATGGCTTGTATTCTTTCTCATTCCTCAATTGATGGCCCGTAAGTTCCTACAATTCCTTTGCAAAAGAGGAAGAAAGAAGAGAAGAGAAGAAAAATGAAAATCATTAACATATTTCCTAAAATATCATTAATCGGGATTTATTGAAAATTTATTGTCCATGTAATATTATTGAATATATACTTAGTCTATTAATTTTTAGGAAAATTAAACAATTAAAGAACGCAACCATATACACAAGAAAATGGAGTCCACATTGAAGTTAAGGAAAAATTATGATGATTGGCCCATAGGAGTGAATGTTCATTGTGGGCCGTAGAAATGATAAATAAATAGAATGACCAAATATCAAATAACAAAACATAATTTATCCTTGCATTGAAATATTTTGCAATGAGTGGAGTACGTACGGCGACAATTATGGCGCAAAATATTAAAGAATGTCAGGCGAGATGCAAAAGCACAATTGCTTATTTCTCTTGACAGTTTTATTTGGAGGGGATGTAAGCACAATTATTAAAAAACCTATCGATAGTTTAAGAAATAATGAAAATATCAATGTATGTCCATTGTTGACATTACTGCATTTTTATTTAAATAATATATGGAGCACTATTAACTCAGAAGCATAATGAGATTAAAATAAAATAAAATAAAATCACGTATGACATTAGGTATTTTCTAGACATGGAAATAGGAAGCTTTTAAAGAAAGCATATTCATGCATCATTTTATTATTTCATTTTTTATTTTAAATAACAAAATGGGAATAAATATCTACTAAGTAATTGAACTGCATCATCTCTTAATATGTATTCATATGAGCACTACTTGCTAGTTCACATATGCTAAAAAAAATTTACTGATGTGAACAAAGAATTTTTTTTTTTTTTTAAAAATTAGCATCGGAGAGCAAATGCATACCATATTTGGACAATTCTTCTGGTCTATTTTCTTCATAGATGGGAACCTGAGATGGTAGTTTTCTGAGCAAATTCCCACAAGATTTGGGAGTCTTTGTAGTGTGAGATATTCCAAAAGAGGAAGCACTATTTGAGTCTCAATTTGATTATACACAGCTTGTTCTACACCTCCATTTTCACCAAACACAAATTTCATATGAGGAGCATTACTTATGAATAGACTTTGCAATTGTACAAACCTTTAAACTGAAAAGATCATTGGGCATACAGATTTTAATTTGCCACAATCACGAATGGATATAGTTTTCAGTTTTAGGAATCTCAAACTCTCCCATGCATCACCACCTCCCTCTCCCTCAAATGCATGCTTCAATTCATGGCAGTCTTCTATTTGGAGCTCCTCTAGGGATAATAGAATACAAGCAGCAGAGATAGGGAAGAGCGATATCAACATTGGACATTTGGAAATGTTAACAAACTTAAGATTTCTCAAGTTGCGATCAACAGGGAATATGTGGAGCAATTGAGGGCAATTGAATATACTTAGACTTTCTAGCTTTTGGAACATGCTAACAAGAGAAGGACCATGACATAGTTGTTTTAGATTAAACATATCCCTTAGTTTCAATTCAACTCATCCAATTTTGGGACAACCATATCTTCTTGAAGAGTAGTTTCATCAATGATGCATTCTATCTCCGAACAACATTGAAGATGGAGTTTAGTTAACTTATTCATGCCTCCTATATCTTGAACCATATCAGGAATGAAACTTTTGCAGCCTCCCTGGAGCTCATAAAATTGAATTGCAGTAGCTTTTTGTACTAGATCCTTGATTATTACACCTAACAGAGAGATATTTAGATGATGCAAGCGTAAAGATCTTGTGCCTTTGTTCCAAAATTGAAAGTCTTTGCCAAAACGATGACCCATTATTTCTAACTTGTACCTTCTCAATTTTGTCAAACCAGTGGTATGCACAAAGTATTTATAACAACTTGCATTTTTTGGATGTAGAAAATGTGGATAAACATACAACTCCTCTAGTTGTGAACACCTTTCTATTATTTCATAACAACACTCAATTATTGTACACATAGATAAGTCTAGCAACTTTAGCTTATTTAACTTTTCAATTCCACTTGGTAGTTTTTCAAATGTACTACCATGCAAGTCAAGAATTTCAAGTCTTGTAAGGCTTACCACATAAGAGATGTCACCTAAATCCCAATTTTGCAACCTCAGAGTTTGAAGATTACGCAATTGCTGGATTGATTCAGGCTTTACCCTCAACAAGAGATCATTTGAATGATATTCATTAATAATAGCCACAATCTTGAGTCTTTTTACACCTTCAAATGATGCATGTGATAAATCCAAGGTTTTTCTTGAATCTAACAATAGAATCTCGAGCTTTGGAGCATCCAATTAAGAAGGGAATTCAAGTAGTTCATTAGTGTGATGCCATGAAGTTACTGCATAGTAATCTTTTACCGCTTCACCATCAAGAAATTCATTTATCTCTTTTGCATAGTTTACATTAATGACATGATCCTCTTTATTAGATGCTATCAATAAAATTGTTTCCTGAACCAAGTCATGCATTATCACATACTCTTGTGATTCGAGGTTTGAAGAGTGCATCAATAGTGAGGAGTCAATGAGATTATTTATTATTACTCTAACTTGGTTCCTTGCTATTTCGAATGAGCCTCCATCTTCAGCGAGGCCCAACCCTACTCCATATCTAAAAAGATCTTCAATGGAAATGTTATGGTCTTCAGGAAACATAGCACATAATGACAACAACAACTTAGCTTTTGACGATTTCAAATAATTATAGCTTAATTCTAGGCAAGCATAAGCTGTACTCGCACCATCATCCTCATCTATTAGTTTTGAATGCCTCAACTGGTGCAACGCAACATTCATCTCATCAGGTCCTTGTCCTTTCAAGGATGCCCCTATTGCCACAATTGCAATAGGTAGTCCTTTGCATTCCTTAGCAACTTCATGTGCCACAACTTCCTTAGCATTGTCATCTACTTTAGCATGAGTCTTAAACAAAGTCCAAGATTCTTCAACTGTTAACAAATCCAGTGGAATCATTAGGTAATCCACCAATGGACAATCAATCCTTAGACTTCTATGGCGTGTGGTTAGGAGAACTTTGCACCTTTTTGGATGATTTCTCGTAAGGGATTTCTAATATTCTCAAGATTCAAATTATCCCATACATCATCCAATATAATCAAAATCCATTCCTCTAAATTTTTTTAATCGCATAGCAATTCTACTTGCCCTTCCCTCTTCAGATTTTTCTTCTAGACAGAGTCCTAAGAAGTCAGCAATTTGATCTTGAATGTTTTTGACATTCAGTGTTTGAGAAATTCTCACAAACACAAAGCGATCAATCAACTTTAATTCTTTTGCTTTCATTCCCACATCCTTTGCCAAGGTGGTTTTCCCTGAACCACCCATGCCCCACAACCCTATTATAGAGTTGCCATCATCTTTCAATGCCCCCAACAGTTGGTTGAAAGCCCTATTTGTAGAGTTGAAGAACATGAGACTTTGACAAAAGTTAAGCTCAACAGTAACACGATGGGAAATTGGATTCAAGTGCTCACTCTTTGTATTTAGCTCTATCATCATCTGGGTTGTCTTGGCCAACTTTTCGCAGAGACAATATTTCCTCCATGTAGGACACCACTTTCGAAGGCAGCTATTGTTGGCCCTTAGTTCTTCCTCCAAATGCTCCAGCTCTGCTATGAGGCTTTTCACGTCATTCATCCACTTGTTAACCTCGCCATCAATTTTGTCAATCCTGTTGATAGCCTCTTGAACATGTTCTTGCACCCTCCCTTGTGTGAATATGAGCTGCTCCTTTATAATCTCAACATTTTTGGTGATTTTGCTAACACAACAAATATTGCAGCTGCTGTAAAGTTGGATGCACCAAATATTCAGCAAGTTTTGCTGTTACCGACAATCCCACCTCTGCCATTTAATTAATAGCAACCTGAAAAGAGAGCTTTGCATTCATCATCATCAAATGATCAACTCAAAATTTCACTTTGAAGAACTAAGGCATAATTTAATACTTAATCAAAATGAAAATTAAAGCATTATTTTTTTGCCCTATCTTTCATACATAATTAAGAAAGATGAATTGTTCTTGTACAACTTTCTTGCTTTGACATCTGATTTTTTGCCCCAGCCTTGTTTAGAGATTAGAGTAACTTTATTTAGAGTGTTTTTCTAGCAGATTGATGCAAAGGTGACGTAAAGAAGAAAAATGTAGTCTGCAAATCACAGCATCAATTATTAGCAACTAATAAGGTACTCATACTTTAGAAATGGAGAGCGATCACAGATACATGTATGAAAAAACAAATAGAAAAATGGTGGGAAAAAGACAGAAAAAGAAAAATCTGAAAGAATAAAGTGGGCAAAAAATGGATTATTCTGATTCATTCAGGAGAGGGATATTGCTTCATAGCTCATACCAGTGATGAACTTCCAGTTGCAGATTTTGAAGGGTGAGAATAACAGAATTGAACTGCGCGCGATGACCAGATTTCGCAGGAGAGAACTTGGAAACTGGGAGTGAGAGTAGGTAGGTAAGATGTTTGTGGCTTTGGCGATCAGTAAGTGTTGTCCATTTTCCATTTCCTTGGACCCCAAAACACGCTGTCTTTATTCAATAATTCAAAAGTAAAAAACTCAATCTTATCATTCAAAAGTGACAGTATTTGAAATTGAAATTTCAGTTTTTGTTTTATGTTAACTTTGTGCAACGTATTACAAAAGGAAAATTAATCCACAAATTAAAACTCTTATAATTTTTCTCAATTTTAAATTAAGTTTTTATAATTTATTTTGTTTAAATTGATAGTATGATCCATTAAATATATTAATCCTTAAAAATTAAAATCATGATAATTCCAATGACTATGATGTTTTCCTCGCCGTTTTTTATTTTTATCCGAACTCTTTCGTTTTTATTGAATTTCGCAAACCGTACTTGTATTGTAATAGGAATATTGGAGGTAGTGTTTTACTTTTCCAACCCTAATCAATTAGCGTAAGAAGATCGGAAGTTGCCATCTTATCTCTTTGGGACTGAAATCATGTGACTCTATTATTTTGAGAAATTATTTGAATATTTTTAAATTAATTTTAATAAGAAGCATTTTTTTTATCGTAACCAGTTACAAGTAACGAAATCTTTCGAATGGATTATAATTCTACCATCTTTCCTCCCTATTGTCTTTCCTTCCTTTTCTTAATTTCTAATCACAAGATTAATATTTGGACAGTTCAGATTTGATATCCTATTAAATATTTCTTTTTATTTTATTTTAGTTCACTTTTAAACATCAAATTAAATTTTAGTTATTTAATTTAGATTTGATTATTTTATATTTTTATAATTTAACCTTTTAATAACAATTTTACAGGAGATCAAATATAATCATCCAATTCATGATCCGATGATCAGAAAAGAAAAATGCAAGGAGAAGAAGAAGAAGGGAATCTTGGCATTAGTGTAGGTGGCCATGGATTAATGAATTGTCGTGCGCTAGGAGTTGCCTTATCTATCTGAACATGGTCACGAATTTACAAGAGAAAACAGCAAGAGGGTGGTTGGTTTATTTAACATTTTTAACAAATTAAAGGACAAATAGCAAATGTTCCTTCCAATTCTATTTATAAAATATTTTTTAATTGAATCATGTAGATTAACAACATTGGTTTGAGTCTTATTCCTTTTTTTAAAAAAAAAAATTCTATCGAAATTCCAAAATACCCTTAATTAATTAAAATTAATAACTTTACCTGTAAATGTTAAAGTCATATATGCCATCCAAAAGCTTAATGTTGTTCTCCCTCCTCTAGTCTCTTGATTCTCTTTCTCTGTTCTTCTTTTTAAAAATAAAAAAATAAAAAGGATCAATATATTAAAAAAAAAGAAGGTTAAAGTAGAGTAGTCAAAAAGCATAAGCTTAATTTTTATTACGTGTGAGAGAAGCTTAATTCAGCTTAATTTAGTTATGAATTATTCTTTCTAATTTTTGGCATTGGATGCTCCATTTTTAAAAGTTGATAGTTTATTTTGCATCACTTGATAGTTTAGGCTATCAAATGCTGTTAGAAAAATAATACATAACCAAATTTGCATATTTACCCTTTAAACTTGTAGGACTTAACTATCGTTCTTTCAAGTAAAAATGACAGAAAGTAGAAGTTAATTTAACATTTATAACTTTCACTCTCCTTGTTCTATATCTTTCCTCTTGGAAGGGCTATGTCAGGAGCATATTTTTTTTTTTTAAAAAAATTGACTCAATTATATTATTCTTCATGATGGATCAGCCTTCTCTTTTTGAAAAGGAAAATATTTCTTGACCAATTCAAGCACAGACCAATTGCCAATAAATGGCGGTGAAATTAAACTGCTCCTGGAAACTAACCTAGTTTATACTTCGAACTACATAAGATGTACGTAATCTACAGTGTAAGGTTGTTAGCATTCTGATCACTAACCCATTTTGATTGAAATATCAAGTATAGTAGTGTGAATTCGCAGAAATAGATTCCCAATTTCATACCAAAATATCAAGTACGTGATGACAATGACAATCGTAAAGATAAGAAAAAAGTAAAATATACATTTAGTCCTTTAATTTTACACAATATTTCAATCTTTTAATTTTATAAAGTGTCTTTTTAGTTTTCTAACCCTAACACTGTTAGTTTTATCCTAATAAATTTTTACATTGAACTTTCAAATATTGCCAAAAGGATAAACATAATTTTTTGGTCTTTGTATTTTACTTGTATTTTGCTTTCAGTCCCTATACTTTTTTTTTGTATTTTAGGTCTTTACACTTTTGTTTTTCATTATTTTTGATCCTTTTGGGAGCAAAGTATAGGGACTTTGGAAACAAAAGTGTAGGAACATAAAACACCCAAAAAAAGTACAGGGACTAAAAACAAAATGCGAGTAAAGTATAGGGACCAAAAGTTATGTTTACCCTTGACAAAATATTTTTAAATGTTGACATATTAAGTTTAATTTGTTTAGGCTAAAATATACTTTTAATCCTATGACTTTGTATAAAGTTTTAATTTGGTCTTTCATTTTATAAAGTATCTTTTTAGTCTTTTAATCATAACATTTTTAGTTTCAAGTTATTATTTTTTGTATATTGAGTTTCATTATTAATCACACTACCATTAATGTGCCTTAAACAAATGCAAGTCTCTATTTTTTTTTTTGGACAAAAATGCAAGTCTCTATTGTTTTATTTACGATTTCACATGGGTTGATCCGGACTTATAAACTAGTTCATATACAAAAGCATAAAAAACCAGAAACTTACAAATATCTCGTCAATAATTCAACAACCACTAATCAATAATTCAAAAATGAATAAATTCGGATGAGGTTCAGATGGTCTAACTAAACCTAATTTATGTTAGGAGAAAATTATATCGTCTTTCCTCTTCCATCACTTTCTCTCTACTTTCCATCCCAACTCATAGATTAAATTTTGAAGAGTTAATATTTAATATTTTATAAAGCCATTATTATAGCCTTAAATAAAAAATAAATAAATTTAAACTGTTAAAATTTGATATTAACGGTTTAAACTTGCATTGAAAAAATAAAAATAAAAAATCCTTACCCATATAAGAATCTTTGGTTATAAATTATTTAGATAAAATTTAAACAATTTAAATTTATTTATTTATTTATATTTATGTAATATTATAAAATTAATGTATAGAAGATTGAATCTCAAACGTTTACAATTTTGATCCAATGTTGAGAATACAGAATCATCCTGTTTATATCAAGTATGGCTAATTTCCTGTTCAATTCTATTCATCAGCAAATTCATTTTAAAATCAATAACAAAATCGCAGAAATTTGTTTAGTGAAAGTCTGAAGAATGCTTTTAATAGATCTCATTTGTTACATTTTTTTAATCAAAATGTAAAATCAATTTGTTCTCTGCAAATATGAAACTCAGTTCATAAGCCACAATATTCAGAGGTGTTTGTGAGTGTGTTCAATTGCCCAATTTAGATTCAGTGCATTACTTTAGGAATTTGGAGCCATTTGGTCCTTTAAATTTAATCTAGATGGCCCTAATCTTGTTATCCTTCTTGTATATATTTTTAATTGTAAACAATTACTTCCATAATTTAAAACTTTAATAAAAAATCTAAATTATTCAAATTAGATCTTCTACATAGTCTAGATAAGACATGCATAGGATCCATATTTCTGAAATGGTACAAGATTCATATGAATCTATCACCTAGCTAGCTAATCAAACAAGAAACTCATTGGCAAAGTAAATTGAACAAATCAATGCAATCATGTCTCTATAAAGAAAAACAAAATAGATGAGTTATATAAATTCAGTCTTTTTCAATAAATAAATTTAATAATTATCTATAAATATATCTCACCATCACTCATTTCTAGCATCCAACTATTAAAATGCATTGTTTTTATTTTGAACGCACCATAGATGAAGTAAAATTATCACTTTTTAAAAATCATTATTGTCTTGAATGGAGTCTTATGAGTGCAAACCATATTTAAGGATCTTCATTGTATCCTTAAAAAATTTTGCTATTAACCTAATTTGCATCTAGAGATTGGAATAGGTGAGAGGGAATTAAGCTTAAAGGAAAGTGCTATCCATACTCTTTAGAGAACCATTCCCACCAACAATATTAGACTTAATTTACTTATGTTACAAATGATTTCTTTGAAGGAGTTGACAACAAAGTATATGAAAAAGTTGGAAAGATTTAAAGGAGGAAACTTTCTAAGATAAGAAGAAAAGATGAAATTTCTTCTCACAACCATAAATGTCGCCTATGTACTTACCACTCCCAAGTCCCGGGAAAGAAAAGAAGAAACCCTGTCCAAAATCAAACACAGGTTGACGTGGTGAAACCGAGCAAAGGAAAGGAGTTGACAGTTTTGAGTTTTAAACAGGCGTTGGTTAGAGACAAGTGCATAGTATTAAAAACTAGGGGGAAACGTCAATAATAATGATTAATGAGAGGCATTTGTGTTTAATATTGTATGACCCTGGTTAGTACTTCTTAGTTGTGCATGTGCACATGAAAACGTTGTGGGCTGTTTTTGTGTTCAGATGCATGTTAAGATTGGGCATTGACTCGGTTGGATAATCAGAGGCACGGAGCCCACTTATTTTAATTTTTGTTATGCTGCGTGTATGTATTAATTTGTGGCCAAATCAAATAATAATTGGGCCGAAAAACTAAACATCGGGGTAACACATTGGAGGCAATTTAATTTTTCAATCACCAAATGGGTGTGGCACGAATCAAAAGCAGTCTAGGACTTTTAAACATCATTCCCAGATTTAATTTCTAAAATTGTATATGGAAAAACATTGCTTGAAAGATGATAATCAACCCCTTAAATAGCTTTTAGATTCCTTAAGAAATTAGTCTCATTGTTATCAGTTGTGAGGAAACTTGAGTAACAAAAACAAAAAAAAAAAAAAGAAAAAGAAAGAAAAAGAAAAAATCAATCATTTGAATTTTGATATTGTTATTATAGGCTTCTTGCCTGTTGGAACTTGGAACTTGATATGTTGTTGGCTTATGAAGCATAAAGTGTTGGGCATTTCATTATATGGATGTTAGTTAAATAGATTACTTTGGTTGCTGTTTGGAACCTGATTATTTCTTTAGAGAGTACAGACTCATAGTATTTGCAGGACTATATATCTCATTTCTGGTTGAAGACGATGTTGATTTTATTGCAGCTAATGTTACTACAGACAATGATGGACAGAGAAAAATTTATTAAAGGGGGCAAAATTTATACTAAATATGAATATTAATATTTTTGAAGAAAATATAATTATAAATATTAATTAAAATAATATATAAATAAATTATATGATATTAAGTTTAAAAATATATATTAATGTCATTTGCATGATAAATTTATTTTTATAATAAATATAAGAGTAAACAATGTTTTTAAATATTTGTGCTTGATAATTTTAAAGAGGGTGTGGGGCAATTAATTTTTTATGGGGGTAATTGTAATTTTAAAGGGGAGCAAGTGTAATTTTATATAAAACTTTAATAAAAATTTCATTTTTCCAATGGGGCACCATTACGGGCCTTCATAACACAATTAATCATTTAAATACCATTAAGTTAAGAGAATGACAAGATCCAGCAACCTCACCGATTTGCAACACGGTGCGTTTCTTGTTCATGCGATTGATGAATTCAGAAGCTTATTGTCCCTAGAATGACTCAAGCTCTTATTTGTTCCAAAAATTGGCAATCGCTGTCAACTTGTTGATAACCTTTGTGAATTTGACAATTTTGAAGAGACCAATGTTGGCCTACTCCATGTCGCAGGTAATGTTTTTAAAGTAATGAGTCTTTATTTTACTTAATTATTTCTTCAATGTGACTAATTCTTTATCTTTTCAGATGCTTTATGTCTAACTGATGGTGGTAGATGATGTTATGTGCATGGAAGTTTATTAAAGTAAAGATGGAGATGATATTATGATGCTGCAGCTGTTATTAGGTTTGATATATTTTGTTATGATTTAATTCAGTTAACAGTTATATGCTCTGTTAACATTGAACTATTGCACAAGTAATGGATATATCTTGATAATTTGGTATTGTTGTTGGCTTCTGGCCTGTTGGAACTTGGAACTTGAAATGTTGTTGGCTTGTTAATTATAAAGTGTTTGACATTTCATTATGGATGTTTGTTAAATAGATTACTTTGGTTGCTGTCTCTGGAAATTGATAATTGCAGGAATATATATCTTATTTAATTTCTGGTTGAAGATCATAACGATTTTGTTGCAGCGAGTTTTATTACAAATTTATAGGGGCCTTCGAGTTATTCCCCACTGTTGTTTTTTTCATGCTATTTTCAGGTTATTTTACTTTATATATTTATATTATTGTCTCACTGTTAGCTTCTAACTTCTACCAATTTGTGTTAAGAATTATGTAATCATGTTGTATAGTTTTGTTATTATTAGACCCAGAAAACGTAAAAGATTAGGAAAAAAAAAAAAACGATCAGTGAATCATCATAGCTATAACCAGAATCAAAAGAATCATCATCATAATTTGATGTCTCTTCACTTTCTTGATCATCATCTCTAGGATTTCATATTTAATTCACAACAAATGAGTGAATTAATCATAAAATAATGAATCAGGGGAAGCAAAAGCAGCATGTACGTGTCACATACTGTCTTCCAACATCATGAGAAAGTACGTTTTCGAATTAACTAAAGTATTTTAGCTAGAAAAATTAGAAACACAGAAATCAAATCAGATTTTGTTTAAACAAGGTTTCTTGAAAATGTTCCAAATACATTGTCCAGCTTAGAAGTAACATAAATATCAGACACAACAAAAATATCAAAGAAAACGCTATAATAAAACAAAATATATATGTATACTTAGATTGATAGTGTAAGTGAATAGCAGAGAAAACTAAAATGAACATGAGAGTTGCATTCTTATTCAATATAAAGAATTTGATTTCCTCTGCATAATCTAATGTCTGAAGCTTCTTCAAATTGCGATCGAGCAAGTTCAAGAATTACAATGGTCACATGTGAAACTGTGTTACACATATTCTCACTCTGTTTGGTTATATGTTTCCGGGAAAACATGGTTTGTGATTAAAGAGCCTGTTTCTTTACTTCCTTCAGCTTGGACGAACATTGTTGTCCTCTGTTTCTCAAACTCAGATTCATACATCTTTGCTTCCAAAGCACATATGGATGATCCATTGGCTTAGAATTTGAGTAACATGGGGAAACCATAATCCAGAAACATCTGGTATCACACCATACTCTATGTTCAATTCATTGATCTCTCTGTTTCTTTCGATTTCCTTGGGCTGTTTATGTTTGTTGAGAAACAGCTTGATGCTACCATTTTTCAACACCAGAGACAGAGCATCTTATCCTCTTTCAGCATATAAACTAGTGATGCAGGGAATAAGTGTTACTTTAAACTTTATAAAAGTATTATTTGTCTATGCACACAACAAATTAAATTAAGAAAATCAGAATTTAAATAAAAAGGTATAAATGAAAATATACCATCCAAATTGTATCTGACTGCATGCAGTGCATCGTAATTTATTAACACCAATTCTCACATACCAAGAGTAATGATCCTCATCATTTGTCTCGTCGCTTTATCGTTGTAATTGATATCGGCTGTACTAAAGTAGAGAATGAATCAGAGGAAAACGTGCAGCGTTTGTTTTGGGGGGGAAAAAAAACATTTCATACTGTAATAGTGTCAAAACTTATATAGCAGCTACATGTTTTCTAAAGAGAATGGATGAGGAGATGGTATATAAATAAATTCAAAATTCAAAATAAATAAAAAAAATTTGTAAGCTGTGCAATAGAAAGATATCACACAAGCAAGGAAGAAAATAGAAAATACCAAGAAAATAATCTGATGTCAAATATGGGTAGTTGTGGATAGTATAAAGGGAGACTATCATCTCAAACCTCCCAAAAAAATTATTCCTAAATAAGGACCAATAATAAGTCATTATTTAAAAAAAACAATTTTCTATTACCTTTTTAATAACAATCAATTTCATATTGATCATTGCTTGCAAGTAATTCTTGGGAAGACTTTAATGTAATTCTCCCTAATATAGATATGCATGTAGTCAAGTTCGCAATTAAATAGTGGCTCTACTATGATTGCATAACAGGGAAAAAATGAAGTCTTGGAAAGCTTTATTCATTAAATTAGAAAAAGCCTTTCCATGTTAATTCATGCATCACGCACCACCAAAAATATTGCACTGAAGATGACATTCAAGATGGTAATTGGATCAGATAATAGAAAATAATATTATATTGATCCAGAGAAATCAATATGATTTTTGATATCTAAGAGCCTATTTGGTTTCTACTTGTAGAAATTCTTTTCTATTTTTAAAATAAAAAACTAAAAAAACTAATTTGAATAAGTGTTTTTAATTTTATTGTTTTCAAAATTGTTCTCATTTTTTTTAAAGAAAATATAGAAACATATAAAGTTATTTTTATTTTATCTTGTATTCAAAACACACTACACTTGACTATTGCAAAATATATTTAGCTTAACCAATTTATATAATAAATTATCACCATTAACTATCTATAACTATCACTATCAGCCTATTTATAATTTTCAAAATAAAAAATTAGAATAGAAATCAAATTGGCCCTAAATTATTCAAGCTAATATACAATAACAGCTATTCTCCTATTTTATTATGCTTAGTGTTAGATTTCTTATATTAAATATGCTTAAGTATAATATTCCCACAAAAATAGCTTAAACCTTTTCTTCTTGTTTGGGCTTGTATTTTTTTAAGTCTTTTTTTTAGTTTCTTTTCTTTTCTTTTTTCAACTTTCATTCTTTTATTATTTTTTCTGTTTTTTTAATCTCTTGTTTATATATTTTAAAAACTTATATATTTAAGATCTATCTTATAATGATCTATCTTATAATCTTTTGATGTGAGACTTTTTTTATCTTCTAATCCTTAAGAATTGTCCTACCTAAATTAATCTAATATCAGAACTTTGTCCTCTGTTTTTAAGAGTGTAACTGATATATCTTATCTTTTTGTCAAATATATTTGGACTCAGTTACAACACAAAATTAAATAGCACATTGAATGATCTCATCATGATCCATTGGCTTAGAATATGAGTAACATATAGGGAAAGCAAATTAATCCAGCGAATTCAGGTATCACACACCCTACCCTGTCTTCATTGATCTCTCTGCTTTTAATCCTTGTTATTCTTGATCTGTTTAGCAGTATATTCATGTTTCGTGGACAAGAGAACAAAACATAAAAATTACTTTATTCAAGAAAGCAAATTATGCTTAGTTTACTCACCTAATTAATTGACTTCCTCTTTACTTAGGTGGTGATCTTTGGCTCTTGCAATTCAAGTATTTATATATTTTTTTGGGTTTGAGTTGCTGGCTAGAAAAAACTTATCATTATTTACATCCAAAAATTATTAAAGTCCCTCACAAAATGTGGTCAAAGATTTTATTGTCATTCTTTAATCCAAGCATTTGGCTTACTCCATGAAATCCCAGCACCGCTGATAATCCCAATTTGGCCAGAAAATTTGCAGCCTGATTAAAATTTCAAGATGTTCTATTCATAAAAAAAAAAATAGAAAAGGATAAAATTAAAAGAAAGTAATTAATGAATGATACATATTTTTTTTTTATACAAAGTGACTTATAAAATCTTTCTAGAAGGTGAAATATATTTAAGACTGGAAGGAGTACTTCACAATTAACACTTTAACTCCAATCAAAACAAAGTTCTTAAACAAATTGTCTTTCACAACGCAAGATATGGTAAGATATAAAAATGGTAAGATATAAAAAAGTGTGCTTGGGAAAAAAACAGAGTACACTTGTTCACTATTTGATGAAGTAAAAAACAAGAGGAATGAAATGATGTGAGGGGAAAACAACCAAAAATGTTGTCCCAAAACATTATAACAGAAATTGTCAGAGTCTGGTGGGCATATGTGTTTGTTAACACTGATCAAGTCCTTCTGCTTTGAAAAGTACAGAGAGCTCCAGAGGATTTGAATCCTTTTATACAGTCAAGTAAGCAAAACAGAGTGTTAACAAAACTTTGTTTCTTCTTCGTTGTACATTGAGAGGAATTTGAAGTAACGATGACGATTGACGAGTTGCTGGGGAAAAACTACTTTAATCAAAATCACATACCAAAAGAAACTGAAAGTAAATTTTCTTCCAACAATCCCTTGTGTTTAAATATTAATTCTTTGGGCATTCTAATCCCTTGTGTTTAAATATTAATTCTGAGAGTTATAAGTTCCTAGTCTTGCATAATTAATTATAGCTACGCACACACAAAGGCATATAGGTGTTAATTTAAACTTGATGAACATTATAAATATTATACGCCAGTTATTACACATTGCAATTCCCATATACTTAATTACATTAAACAGAGGCGAATGCAATCCCACAGGGTTTATACATAGCTCAGGCTTAATTATATTATCACAGTCATCTCCTCCTCAGTATTATCAATCTATTTATATTACTACAATTTTAGTTCTACCATAATTAATATTTTTAAAAATATTAATTTTCTTACCAAATTATCCTACACTCACCTGGCTCGTCATCTCTCCGGCACTGCGGTGGTGGCCACACATATATGTACAAGTATGAGAAAAATTACAATCTCAATATTTTCCAGGATAAAGAATGATTCTCACATGCAGGAAAATATGCAGCATGCATGTGTAAACGTTTCGTTTTCATGCTATAGTTCCAAAACTTGTATATCTTTTTTTTTTTTTTTTGGCCAAAACCAAAAGTTATATATCAACAACATCTTTTCGAAAAGAAAATGGATGACGCAGGAGATGATATATACAAAAGTTTAACATAAATAAGAATTTTGAAAGATGCGCAATTCCTATATTTTTGAGTTGCACATTCAAGAACACCATGTAAGTAAAAGAAAATAGTTTTTTAAAACGGAAACCAAACACGCCCTAAATTAATAAGACGGTTTATTACCCTACTTGACTGCTTGTAATGATGCATCTTAATTTATGTAAAAATATCACAACAAAAACATAAATTTTTATAACGACTTTTAACAGTGACAAAAAAGTCACAACCAAAAGTTAACTTTTGGTGGCAACAATTAAAAGTTGTCGTTAAAAATCAACCTTTAACGATAACATTGTATTACCGTTAAGAGTTGCCACCAAAAATAAATTTTTAGTGGTAACTTTTAATTGCTGCTGTTAAAAATCACTTTTAGCAACGATAATTTTTTGTTGCTAAAAATATTTTCATAAAATAATTAAACTTTTAAAATAACTTATAAAATTATTTTTAGTATATTTCATAAAAAATAATTAAAAATTAAAAATTAAAAATAACTTATGTGATTACTTTTAGTGGCAATAGTTTATTACTGTCAAAAGTATTTTCATAAAAAAATTTAAAATTAAAGATAATTTATACAATTATTTTTAGCAGCGATAAAATGTCACCGCTAAAAGTATTTTCATAAAATTTAATTAAAAAATTAAAAATAATTTATATAATTACTTTTAGTAGCCGAGTATATTTTATACAAAAATAATTAAAAAATTAAAAATAATTTATGTAATTACTTTTGGATTATGGATGAAATTATGTATAACTTATTAAAATTTATTTATTTTAAATTGTAAAGTTATAAGAAAGTATTTCCTATTATCTTGAGATTAACTCTATTAAAGAAACTTTAACAAAAGTCTAAACAAATCTAGATCGAGTCAAGACAAAATTCTCTCTATTTTAATTATAAATATCTTCTTAGATTTTTAATTTAATTTTTTTCTTTAACATCCACTTTTAGTGTATCGCATGTCCACCCATTTTTTTATTTTAAAGGTAATAAAGAATAATTTTTCAAAACGACCATTAACAAATTTATAAGATTAAAATAAAATTTTTATTAAAATTTTTTAAGATAATTGAAAAATTGTAGATAAAATTTATTTTTAATAAAAGAAGGGAAAGCATTTAACTTTAGAAAAGATAAAAGTTTAGTCATTTATTCATTAATTTTTGAGAAAAACATGGAAACAAGTCAAAGATATATATTTAATGTAAACTAATAGAATACATACTTATAAATAAACTATACAGTTAATTATTTTCATTTAAAAATAAAAATAAAATTTAAAAATTGGTTAAAATATTTATACGCAAATTATTTAATATTTAAAAATTATTTTATTTTAAGTTTATTTTCCTATCAAAAATAATATTTGCTACAACAAAAATAATATTTTATTAAAAAATATAATATATACATACACACTCATATAACTTATTTTATTATATTAATAAATGAAAATATAATATATATATATATATATATATATGTATGTATGTATGTATGTATGTACGTATGTGTATATTTCTAATAATATATTATTTGATATATGTGTTTGTGGTTAAATAATATATATTTAATTTAGCATATAATAACTATAGGTGTATTTCAGTTTAATTGATAAAAAAAGAGGATTTAAGATTTGGGAGGTCGAGTTCATGAGCTCAAATCCTGGCTTGGGTATATTTTACAATGAATATGTGATATGGCATGTGATAGTGACATGGTGTGATGTGACACAAGTTGTCAAGTGAAGTGGCCTAATGTGGTGCACACATGGCGGGGTGACATCGTATATGTTGTGGCATGAGGAGGTGCACATATGGTCAGTGATGTGACATAAGGTATCAATTAATATGGTATGAGATGACTCTTTTATCTAAAAAAAAAGGAGACTTTTGGTGGCGACAAATTTTTTTTGCTGTCAAAAGTCACTACTAAAGGTTTTTAGCGGCGACTTTTTACTACCAAATGGTTGCCACCAAAATTTTAGTTGCTAATAGTTTTTTGACGACAATAAATATAGTCGCGCCAAAAAGTATACCTCTAGCAGCGACAAGAGGCAAACCTTTATCAGTGAAATACTTTTGGCAGTGATAAAGGTATATTTTTTTGGCGCGACTATGTTTGTTGTTGCTAAAAAATTATTAGCAACTAGAATTTTGGTGGTGACCATTTGGCAATGACAAAGTATACTTTTGGCAGCAATTATGTTTATTGCTGTCAAAAAATATTAAAGACCAAATTTTGGTGATGACCCTTAATAGTAAAAAATCATTGTTAAAACCTTTAGCATGACTTTTGGACTTTTTCAAAAATATGTTTTTGTTTTGTTTTTGGGCAATTAACGTTATCAATATTGTATGCCAATTATCACAGATTGCAACTCCTGGGTGCTTAATAATTACATTAACTAGACGCAGACACAATTTCACGAGGTCTCTACTCAAACCAGGCTCATAAGAAAAGCAGCAGCATCAAGTTTATATCCTCCTCCCTGCTAGCACGTAGTCACAGAAATCATCATCTCTAGGAGTGTGAGAAAATTACAATCTCAGAATCAATTTTTTTTTTCTTGGCCAGTCTCAGAATCAATTTACAGTAGACATTTTCTAGAGAAAACAATGAATTTGAGGAAAACATGCAGCATGTGCGCATAGGATAAAGGATAAAACGGTAAAAATATTGATCTTTTTCCAAGAGCATCTAGTATTTTTAAGTAAACAAAAGTATAAGAATATCCATGAACTGATTATAATGAATGTGATAGTCCCCATTCCGCTAAATTTAACTAATGTTTGTTAACAAAAAGGAAGAAAACATAAGGTGTGCAAATATCCATAAACTTTTTTCTATGAGCTTCTAGTATTCTGAGGTCAATAATGATACACGAGTACTCATTAATTTTATAATTTAGGTCAGTCTTCTCTAATCCTCAAAGTTTTATTCTTAGAAATTCATAGTAGTTAACGTCAAATTATTTTAATAGATTGAAAAATTTTAGAGTCTATAATTTGGATCAAGCCTAACAGGCCATCTTGAATAAACCCAAAATAATCATATGATTGAGTTTGAGAATTTAAAAAAAAAATTTTTACTCGAGTTAAGCTCAAACCCTATTGGGCTTAGCTTAAATACTCAAATTCTCTATTGTTATTAATAAAATAAAATAATTATTAAAAGTAAAACTACGTTTCTAAAAGTAGATTCCCAAAATTGTTAGAATTGAGCTTGGATATTTGGCCTATTTTAGTATTCATCCTCACCCATTTTAATCTTTGAATACAAGTTGTATTGATGGTAAAAAAAAATTTAAAATACCATGAAAAATCTTGAATACAGTTTGACATGACGCTTTGAAATTATTTGGAGTGATGTCTTATATTATAACATCCCAAAATTTAACCTAAAATTAATTAAGTTAATCAAGAATAAATGAATAATTTTATAAAAATATTTAAATATAAATAATTTTAGTTAGGAGATTATTATTGGATTTAATTTAGCATAAATGCAAATCCTAAGTTATTTATTTAGAATATAGAATTATTATTATTATTATTATTATTAGAAAAGTAAATAAAAAAAACTGAAAAAGGGGGGTGAGGAACGGAAATGAGAGAGAGTGTGTGTGTGAAGGCATATAAAAACAAAATAATAATAATAATAATAATAATAAATAAAGAAAGAGGCAAAGGAAGAGATGGAAGATTGAGGTGAGAGAGAATAAAAATAATGATGAAGGAGGAGCAAAATCTGCAGGACCCGCACGAATTTTTTAAAAGCTAACAAAATCTTTTTGGCTTTTCATTTCCTTCCTCTTCCTTTTCGTTTAGCATCTGCATACAAAGAGCGAACAGAGAGAGCGAGAGCACCGTGACAGAGAGGTTGACTGATTTAGAAGGTGAAGCTCCATAATAGAATACTTCAGATGAGATTTTAAATATTTTAAGACTAGATAAGTATTCTAAATATTTTTTTAGTCATTTTTTCCCTGAGATTGCAGATCTTGAGATTTTGAAAAAAAAAATTAGAGTTTGAAAGAGTGATGAATTTTTGATAAGTAAATCTGATTGTTGAGATTTTTAGTAGTGTAATAAATATTCTAGAGTATTATTTTGTTGATAGAATTGGAATTTGAAGCATTTAAGTTTATCCCTAGATATCTATGAGTAGATTTTTAGTTAAATTTGAAATTATAAATTGATTTGTTAATGTTTAGATAATTATTTGGGATGAGAAATAAATTATTATGGCTATAGAATAATGATTCTAGGCTTCAAATCAAGTTTACAATTTTTGGGGATTTTTATGTGTGAATTTTTGGAATAAAAGGGAAATCTTGATATTAGAAAATTATTTGAATGAAATTATTGTGAAAGAGACTATTGAACTAAGTAGATATGTTCAAATACATGAAATTAAATTTTAGAACTCAAGAGGCTAAGACTAAGGTCTTAAAAAAAGAAATAAAATAAAATAAATACTTATGTGTTAAAGTATGAGTGAAAATTATGTTAATAATATTATTGACACATTGGGATATGATCAATTGTAAATTAATTTTCTTTTGACACCATTCAAGCTTTGGAAAGTTTTGGAGTGTTGTAATTTGAGGGGTAACCTTTGACCTCTCAAAGATTGAGGTAACTGGGAGAAATCTATTTTATACATTTGTATGTTAATTAATTAATTATGTTGGTGAAACAAAATATATATATATATATATTTGAAATAGTTATTTGTAATGCATGTGGTTTTGTTGAGACCTTATGATTTGTGATCAAGTTAATTGTGACTTGGTTTGAGTAGTGAGATTGATGTTGATGATGATGTGCACACTCTTGATTATAAATTGTGAAGTATATATATGAGTTTTTGAAATGTATTTTTATGAGCATGATCATATGGCGGGAGTTTGTCTTAGTGAAGGAGTTAGCGGTTACACAAAATCCATATGGTACTTGGCTATTAACCGATAATCCTAGGGTTTATAGTCGCTACTTACCTTATAAGGTACTGTAACATTATTCTTATTAAGGGACTTGACCCTGCTGGCCTACCTGAAGTTTTGGGTAGAGCTAGTTTTGGGTATGACACCCTATAATGTGTGATTTGGAGAAAACCGTGTTCATAAGTGAGTAAGATAACCCTGGCCCAATAGCCCCTCACGATATGATTAAGGCCTTGGGTAATCTCATCACATGGACGATCCTTTCTAGTTGTTGGCCCACGAATTTCATGTCAGAGGAAATAAGGGGGGATATAAGGAAGAGATTGATCATGCATATTATTATTATCATGCCATTTGAGTGATTGATGGATATGTTGAGAATATGATTATAATGGTGGAAATGAGAACATGTAGTAATTTTGTGAATAATGTATATGTGGTCATTTGTGCAAACTTTGTACTTGACTTTATTCTTGAGATTATTCACATGAGTGAGATGTTAATGTAATTAACATGTTATTAATGTGATTGTTTACATGGTCACCTTGATAAACTTATTAGCCACTTGCATTCATGATTAATTACTATGCATTTGTACAACTTAGATGTACCTTGGTTATAGAAGAATAGAGGAAATGAGCATTAGGCCAAGTGATTAATGTGATTAATGTTATTAATTACTATACATTCATGATTAATGTTATTAATGTGATTGTTTACATGGTCACCCCTCTCTTTTAACATATTATAGAAGCTAGCTCATTTGAGAAGAATAGAGGAAATGAGCATTAGGCCAAGTGATTAATGTGATTAATGTTATTAATTACTATGCATTCATGATTAATGTTATTAATGTGATTGTTTACATGGTCACCCCTCTCTTTTAACATATTATAGAAGCTAGCTCATTTGAGAAGAATAGAGAAAATAAGCATTAGGCCAAGTGATAATAATCACTTCTGTAAGCCTCTCTCCTTTTATGTTGATATGTGTATTTAGTTTATGATATTGCCAACTAGGATAATATATTCTCGATCCGCTTGCACTATGGGTTTTGTGTTAGATGGAAAGGTATTTTGGGCCCTTGAAAATGTGTTTTGATGCTTGTATTATATTAATGGGTTAAAATATTTGTGAAGTAAAAATAGTTATTATCATGCTTCGGCATATGTTTAATTGAATGATATGAGTTCTTGTAATATTTTAAAGACTTGGGACTCCTTTTTTTGAAACTACATGTTAAGAATTCATTTAGGTTAATCTTGTATTGGATAATTCATTTGAGTTAGTCTTGATTAAGTATGATTAGTATGATGATTAAGTCCTAATTTAGGATGCCTTTTACATATATGCCATATCATACCTCCTTAATTAAAAAGTCACTTTTTTATGTTATTTCATGAACCAACGTGGCCTTAATTTTAAAATGAATGGTTATGTAAAATAACATTTTTTCTTTACGAAAAATAAGATTATTTTAATGTGAAGAGTTTTCTTAATTAATTCATGTTTTCTTTTACCTAGTGGTGGTTGCCGCCTCTTTTGATTTTATAACCTTCCAAATATGTTTTTTAGAAATTAGAGATACATGACATTTGTGATTTTTAGAATTATAAACGTAACCTTTTGTAAAATCTCTTAATTTATAAGGAAATATTTTTTTAAAAAAACACACATATTTTCATTTTGAAAATACCTTAGCGAAGTTGTCCTTGCAAAACGCAATACAGATTGATACTGTGAGCATCAACACTTCAAAGTTGTGCCAAGAGAAAATACTTTACACCAGAAATTAAAGGTAATGTATAGATTTAGCACAAATATCTTAATTAGTCAAATTAAATGAGAGCATATATAAATATACCTTAGTTGGTTTCCATTACACAAAAAGTTGTTTAGAGCAGCAATAAGTGCGATTTTGGAGAAGGCAGAGCAATCCATAGCTTTAATTAAAAGGAAGACAAATTAGAATGAAATTGAAATTGACATAGTGAGGTTGGGCAAGTCTTTCAAATATAAATTGCTTCATGAAAATTGATTTTGAGTTCTCAACTAAACTTGCATTAATCATAATAACATATAAACAAAACACATGGCAAGGATTTGTAGCAAAGAAATACTGATAACCACAAGCAAGTTTGAGAATATCAGGGTTTATTTGATTTTGTTCCCATTTTTTAAAAATTTTTTCAAAATAAAAAAAATTACTGAGAAATCTCAACTTTAAAAGATTTTCTTCCATGTTATTTAGACTTTATCGGATTACATGCAATGCATATTATTTATGTGGTAATACCATTTTATAAATATTGTATGGCAATGATCACATGTAGCAATTGATTAATACAAAATTACATTAACAAGAGGCAAATACAAATTCATCACAATAATCACAATAAGAAGAATACAATAACATTGTCATTTTAGTAGCTTTTACTGATTAATCAAGGAAGGTGAATTGCAAATTGGGAGATTTGAAATTTCACAAGAAACCTATGTAAACATATTATTTTACTAATATTTAATTTCCAATTTACAAAGGATAACTTATCAAATCCTTGTATCTTCAACCTCCCAATTTGCAACTAACCGTAACAAATTAAAGTTAAAAAAATAACAAGTTGAGTTAAATTAATGAGTCCACTTTATATTGTAACAAGCAAATAATTTTAAAACTAAATTTATTTCATATATAATTATTTGCAATATAATCACTCCAATTCTAATCATAAGATATCTTTAACTACCTCACCAGAATTAAAAAAAAGTGATCAAGTCATTAACTTTGCCTGAAAAAAGAATAAACATCCAATTTTATTCATATTTAAATGAATTTTTTAAATTTATATTACATTCTCTCTGATAATTAATAAGTTTAAATGTGAATAATATTTACAAAGTATAATAAATAGCTCATCAAGTGTTTTATATTATGGATCATCAATTTCTTAAAAAAATATGATCACAAGGCCTAGTGGCTTGGAGGTGGATCCTTTTGGTGAGCAATATAACTAGGCCTTAAGCCTGACTATAATTGAAGATAGCCCAATTGTGGGCATGTTGATTGGTTTCAAGATTAACCCAATTTTCTTTTACTTTGTTCTTGTTTGTTTGTCTGTTGAACAATTTGTCTAGCCTAATGCAAATTATAACATCTCAAAAATTTAACCCAAATTTAATTAAATTAATTAAGGGTAATTGAGTAATGTTGGAGAAATATTTAGAGATAAATAATTTTTATTAAGAGATTATTGTTGGATTTAATTTAGTATAAATCCAAAATCTAAGTTATGATTAGAAAATAGAATTATTATTATTATTATATTATTAAAAGAGAAAAGGGATATGAAATAAAAAAAAGAAGAGGAATAGTTGGGAAAGACGTTGTGGTGTGTGTTTAATGTGTACATATATAAAACAAAAAAAAAAAGAAAAAGAGAGAGAAGGGAATAGCAATGCAGGCGTGTGTGTGGTGTGAGTTTGATATTATATATATAATAAAAAAAATAGGGAAGAAAGAGGCAATGGGAAGTGAGACCCAACAAAGCCTTTTGGCCTTTCATTTCCTTCTTCTTCCTTTTCATTCTGCGTCCGCGTACAGAAGCGAGTGAGAGAGAGAGAGAGCGTGACCGATAATAGTTGATTTAGAAGGTGAAGCTCTATAATAAAATACTTCAGATGAGATTTTAAATATTCTAAGATTAGTTATGTATTCTAAATATTTTTCTTAGTCGTCTTTTTCCTTGAGATTGCAGATTTTGAGATTTTGAAAAACCTAAAGTTTGAAATAGGAATATATTTTTGATGATAAAATCTGGTTATTGAGTTTGTTGGTAGTGTAATAAATATTCTAGAGTATTATTTTATTTTATTGATAGAATTGGAATTTGAGGCCTTTGAGTTTATTCCTAGATCTCTATGGGTAGATAGTTGGTTAAATCTGAAAATATAAATTAATTTTTGATATTTAGATAATTATTTGAGATGAAAAAGAAATTATTATGGCTATAGAATAATGGTTCTAGGCTTGAGATCAAGTTTGTAATTTTTTAGATATTTTATGTGCGAATTTTTGAAATAAAAGGGAAATTTTGATATTAGAAAATTATTTGAATGATGTTTTTAGCCAAACTTCAATGAATTATTGTGAAGGAGACTATTGAACTAAGTAGATAGTTTAAATATATGAAATTAAATTTTAGAAATCAAGAGGCTAAGACTAAGTCTTAAAAAATTGAAATAAAATAAAATAAATATTTAGGTTTAGAGTATGAGTAAAAATTATATTAATAATCTTATTGACACATTGAGATATGATCAATTGTAGATTAATTTTCTTTTGACATCATTCAAGTTTTGAAAAACTTTGAAAGTGTTTAACTTGAGGGGTAACTTTTGACCTCTCAAAGGTTAAGGTACCCGGAGAAAATCTATTTTACGTATTTGTGTGCTAATTAATTAATTATATTGGTGAAACAAAAGAATATATATATATATATATATATATATTTTGAAATGGTTGTTTGTAACATGTGACTTTGTTGAGACTATATAATTTGCGACCAAGTTAATTGTGACTTAGTGTGAGTAATGAGATTGATGGTCGATGATGATGTGTATACTCTTGATCATAAATTGTGAATTATGCATAATGATAAATTGTATATGAGCATGTTAAGTTTTATATGATGCTAATGTGGTTTATGTGATAATATAAAATTGATGCAAGATGCATGATTGACAAATGATGGTTCTTGATACATATTGAGTAAGAAAGTTGATAAGCATGTGGGATAATTGTGAATTATATATATATATATATATATATAAGCTTTTGAAATGCATTTTCTCATAAGTATGATCATTTGGCGAGAGTTTGCCTTAGTAAAGGAGTTAGCAATCATGCAAATTTATATGATACTTGGCTATTAATCAATAATCTTAGGGTTATAGCCGCTACTTACCTTGTAAGGTATTGTAGCATTGTTCCTATTAAGGGACTTAACCCTACTGGCCTACCTGGAGTTTTGGGTAGAGCTAGTTTTGGATATGACACCCTATAGTGTGTGATTTAGGAGAAACCGTGTCCATAAGTGAGTAAGGTAATCGTGGCCCGGTAGCCCCTCACAATTATGATTAAAACCTTGGGTAGTTTCACCACATGAATGATCCCTTCCGGTTGTTAGCCCACGTATTTCATGTTAAATGAAATAAGGGGGGATATAAGGAAGAGATTGATCATGCATATTATTATTATCATGCCATTTGAGTGATTGATGGTATATTGAGAATATAATTATAATCGTAGAAATGAGAATATGTAGTAATTATGCGAATAATGTATATGTGGCCATTTGTGCAAATTTTATACTTGACTTTATTGTTGAGATTATTCACATAGGTTAAATGTTAATGTGATTAACATGTTGTTAATGTGATTGTTTACATGGTCACTTGATACATTTATTAGCCACTTGCATTCATGATTAATTAGCATGCATTTATATAACTTAGATGTACATTGATTACTGAATGGTTGTACTCACTTCTCTCTTTTAACATATTATAGGAGCTAGCTCATCTCAAAAGAACAGAGAAAAGGAGCATTAGGTCAAGTGATAATAATCATTTCTGTAGGTTTTTTCTCTTTTATTTTGATATGTGTATTTAGTTTATGATATTGCCAACTAGGATAATATATTCTTGATCCACTTGCATTATGGGTTTTTTGTTGGGTGGAAATGTATTTTGGACCCTTGAGAATGTGGTTTGATGCTTGTGTTATATTAATGGGTCAAAATATTGTGCAAATGGAAATAGTTAATATCTGCTTAGATTGAGAACTTGAATGTTGTTATAGTCTCCCCTTGTGCTTTTGATGTCCAAGGGTGAGCAGTTGATATTAATTATATGTGCATGAAAAGGAAAATTCATGCATATGATGGGCTATTGATGAATAGATATATAGAAGTATGATGACTAGGTAATAGTCATTGTAATAAATGTGATTGAGACCTTAGCTCCCTGCTGCCAGTTATGGAAGAGTTTGAGTGGCCAAGTGTTTATTATAAATATATATATATATATATATATATATTGTGGAGTAAGGTATAGAGAGAAAATAAAGAGGGAAGCTTTTCTCCCATGTTGATGTGTTTCCTTTATCATGCTTCCACACAAGTCTAATTGAATGATATGAATTCTTAAAATATTATAAAGACTTGGGATCTCTTTGTGTTGAATCATTTATGAAAATACATGTTAAGAATTTATTTAGGTTAATCTCTTATAGGATAATCTTTTTAGGTTAGTCCTTATTTACTATAGTTAGTCTAATAATTAAGTCCTAATTTAGGACACCCTTTACATAAATGAATGGGCTACAATATAGGAACACCCTTAGTTGATGTAACTTATTTCAAAAGGAATTTGATGAGGCCCCTTTCCACTTAGTGCAAAGTATATAATTCAGGTCATTACTACCAAAAAAAAAAAAATTTATCTGATCATTACCTCCAACCATACATATCATATAGAATTATGGGCTTTCTATTGCTAAGCTAGGGCTTTAGGGCTTGCAATTTTGCTCAGGTTTAATATCTTATTATAATATCTAGAGTTTTAATTCAATTCTTCTTCTTCTTCTTATGAGATGCATTGTTGTATTTTAATTTTTTCCCCTTTATCATTTTTGTTCCTGTTCCTAGCAATTTAGGTAACTTGTTAGTCATTAATTACACAATTGTAACTTTTCACAAGCTTGTTATGACTTTAAATATTTTATTGAATTTATTAGTGTTATTAATGTAATTGGAAGTCATTTATTTGAATTTTTTAGCAAAAATGATTAAGTAGATGAATGTGTATGGAAATGAGCTCAAAAATGTGTAAAAAGTTGTGGACCATTTCTAGCATTAATTCTGGGGTTTTATGCATGTAAGGAGGCTCAATTTAAGGGCCAAAAGAAGAAAATTTCAAAGCTCAAGTCAAAGGAATTAAATATGAAAAGAAAATCTAAATAAGTCATGTTCGCTGCAGTGAAAATGCGTTCGCTGCAGCGGATTGTGATTTTAATAAAACGCACAGTTTTAATTATCAGTGAACTTTTAGGACTTGGGCACCTCATTTTCATGCATTATTGACCTCCAGCAACTGCAAAATGTCTAGGGAAGAGTAAAAGGAGCCAAAGAAGGGCTGGAGAAGCTTGGTTTTAGTGAAAAAATAAGGGTTTCGCTCAAGATTATTTTGATTAAACTTTTCTTCTTCTTCTTCTCTTCTCTCTTACTTGGCTATATATATTGCTAATTTTGCTATCATGGAAGCCATATGTGGCTGATTTTTTCTTAATCTAAGGTAGTTATATATGAATCAATTCTTAGATTAAAGCATGTTTAAACCATTTATTTGAGCTTAATATTAGTTTGTTTACTTAATCTTATGCTTATTTGTCTACTTAATGCTTGATCACTATTGAGTGTGAATTTGGAGGTTTATATTTTGCCTTGAAAGAGAAAAATTTGAATTTGACCATTAGATTAAGTAATGTGGGTTTAGAATTTATTTAATTTTTCCAATAGGATAGGAATATACCTATTGGACCCATATAATCACATTAGAGTGGATTTATGTATTTTTGCCTCTTGGATAACTGTGTTAGGAATAGCATATTAATTAAATAGAGGATGTAATTAATCAAAAGATAATTATTTCTATTAATACTCTAGATTAGCAAATTAATATTAAGTGAATTTAGTTAGGTAATTGTAATGCTCTATGAATTGAAGAAAGGATTAACCACCCTAAATTGTCTTTACTATTTGTAGTTGTTGGGATTTTAATTTTAATGCATTTATATAATTTTAATTTTTTATTTTGCAATATCAAATTCAAATTTTCTTTTGTTTGACTTAAATGAAAATGAAAAATTTATTATCTAATTACCATTAACTTGATTTTCTGTGAAATTGACCTTGATTTGCCACTTATACTAATTTTCAAACCGTACACTTGCAGAAAATATATTTGTGTGTATCAATATTGTGATGATAAAAGGTTATGGTAAGTGGGTATTTTATGCATATTTATACATTATTTATGCTCTTATATTAATTATTTAATGCATAGATTTACAATAAATTAAATAAAATACCTCACTTAGAGACTTTGGTGTATTTTG
>NW_026555839.1:0-48695 GCF_029017545.1 Prosopis cineraria | reverse complement strand
ACACCTTCGGGAAATGGAACCTGGGCCATTACAGGCCTTGCGAGAAAGGCCAGGCCAATGGTATACCCAATTGGGCCCTTAACTCAAAATGCTGAATCATCCACCCATGAATGTTTTGAAATGGCTAGACAAAGGCCCCTAACTCAGTGGTTTATATGTGCTTTGGAAGTGGTGGGACCCTTTCCCATGAGCAATGGGATGAGCTGGCAATGGGACTGGAACTGAGTGGTCAGAATTCTTATGGTTTATAAGCCTCCAAGTAGGTTTGGCAACCGTTGCGATGTTAGTGCTGAGAATGAAGACCCTTTGCATTTTCTGCCACGTGGCTTCTTGGAGAGGACACGAGGGCAAGGCTTGGGGTTCCTTTTTGGGCACCTCAGGTACATCAATTATGACCGTTTCTTTTAGGGATGAAAGATGATACCTTTCCAATTTAATTAAATGGATTACTTTAGCAGAAGAATAGAATAATTATAATAGGAAAAACTAATCTGCTGCAAATTCTTATAATTTTCTTACTTTTAAATTAAGTCTGTATAATTCATTTGAAAGAAAAAATAACTTTAGGTACTTGTATTTTTTTTTATTTTTGTTCTCTATATTTTTATTTTTTATTATTTTATGTTTCCTTCATGAATAAAGTATAAAATTTTAGAATGATCTAAAATAATAAAAAATAAAAGTACATAGATAAAAAATATTAAAAAAAAGTATAGAAATTAATAGGAAAACGCAGTAAAGTACAAGAAATTATAATTGATCAATTAAATATGTTAATACTTGACGGCTAAAATTAATAAGGATGTTAAATTTCCTAAACAAAAATACTTTTGGAGTTTTAACCAAAAGAAAAAAATAAATTTTTCTCTTAAAAAAAAGAAATTTTGCTTTATGTAACGTTTACATTCTTATTAATTTTTTTATAAAATTCTATATGTGTAAAAAAATATTTAAAAGACAACTTAATTATATAATTTTCAGTTATAAAATATGGAAATTATTCTGAAGTTATACGCTCATTTAACAAAAAACATATAAGTTAATTTTTCTTTGTAAAGAAAAAAATTAAAGGATTTTAATTTTATGAGTTAAAAAATTTATTTGATCAAATTATAAGGACTCAATTAAGACATAAAAAACTGCAAATACCTAATTTAAAATTGAGAAAAATGATAAGAATTTGCATACACACATACATATATATTCCATCATAATATATAGACAAACATCAGGAAATTATAAGACCTAAAGTGCAAGTGAAAAAATAAACAATACAAAAAGACTCCAATTACATGCCAAGATTTCAATAACTGCTTATCTTTTCCTTCATTTGGATGAGGAGAAAAATAGAAAGAAAAATAATTAGCAAAAAAAACACCTAAAATAATTTAAAAATTCATATTTTTCTAATAAAAAAGTTCTAGAGCAATGAAAAATAAAAGAAAAACAAATAATAAACAAATTACTTGTTTATAGATATAGTTTCCTTATAAGTTGATTATTTTTATTGACTAGCTTATAACTTGATACTTGATAGAAATAACTTGACTTTGTGGGCTGAGATAAGAGATGTAGATCGTAGTACAAAAATTTTACCCTTGAATGAGGAGAAAAATAAGGAGGAAGAAAATTAAGAGGAAAAGCTTTTAAAAATAGTAAAAAAGTTATTATTTTTGAAAATTTCTGCTTATAATTTTCTTCCCTCCATATTTTCTTCCTACTTTTCTCACTATCCAACCAAACCCTAAACTCTCAGGTTATAATTAAAAAGAAATAATTAGACTTTTATTAACATATTAACACTTTGTACTCCTTTCAGATTCAAGTGCTTAGCCACGTGGCAACAGGTGGTTATGTTTGCCACTGTGGTTGGAATTCAATTGTGGAGAGTGTAGTTAATGGGGTGCCACTTATAGCATGGCCACTGTTTGCTGAGCAGAAACTAAATGCTGCTTTGGTAAGTGATGATCTCAAGGTGGCTTTGAGACCAAAATGTAACGATCAAGCCATCGTGGGAAGGCAGGAAATTGCTAAGGTTGTGAAGAGCTTAATGCAAAGTGAAGAAGGTGAAGCAATTCACCATAGAATGAATGCTCTCAAAATTGCTGCTTCTCAAGCACTTCAAGAACAATATGGGTCATCCACAGGGACTTTATCTAAGTTTGCTGTCAAATGCAAAAGTTTCACGAAGAATGAATAGAATAGTTTCTTCAACGTTTATGTTAATTTATGTAACTTATATTAAGCAAAAGAAAATTTGGGACCCACTTGTCTATCAACGTGGGTTTTGCCTCTTCTTTTACTCTATTGTCTCCTCTAATTATAAAATATTATCAAAATTTATATATTAATAATTGTATCAACGCTGCTTTCTATTATTTTGGCCAACCAAGTATTGCTTCCATTTTACATCAAGGAAATTGGTTCTCTTACAAGGCTACGCCTCTTTGTTTCAGCCTGGATTGAATATCAATCGTTTTTCTAAGATTTCTTTTACATCTTTTCATGTGTGTGTTCGTTTGATTGGGTCACCCTTACCCATTGAGTTACATACCAAATCTACTGCAGCTCTTATTGGCAAATTTCAGTGTTCTAATTGCCACAGTTTCAGTTCCAACAGAGTGACATTCGTTTCAAACTTTCATTTTCTGATTATCTTAACTTCTCTAATGGCCTTTCGTTTAAGATTCCTAATGGTGTGGTGATGAGATAGATATTTTCATTGAACTAGAACAGGTCGGACGGTTTTGTTCTAATTGTTATGGCTTTGTCCTGCCCAATCTCCTTCCCTATCACGTGGCAGCTTGCATGTTGAAGATGTGTTGGAGTCGCTAACTCATGCCATGTCTAAAACACAGTGCTGCGAATAAAAGAAAAACTTGGGAAATACAAGATGGGTTTGAATTTAAGAGACCATACGACCTATAAAGCTGCCAAATTTGAGGATCATCATTACTCTAAAGAAACACTTAAATATCTTCAGGATAAGATTTAAGGCAATGCTAAGTCAGTGGTCATCAACTTTAATGTACTCAACTATTTCAAGTATTTCTCACGTGATGTAAAGGATATTCTTTTGATGATCCATATTGTCACATCAAAGCGAAAATTTATGGCTGACATTTTGTAAGTTGTTTCTCCATATCAGTCTGTCAAGACAATTAAATTCACCAAGCTTAATAATGGCCCTGAAATTTCCTTTAACAGATGATTTGGAAACCACGGTTACTGGGATATTCTCACTAAATTTTGTTGGAGTTTTCCTTGCTTGTTGAGGCTCTGGCCCGTAAAAGACGCAAACATTGGTTAATTTTTTGTTGTATGTTTCCTAGAGTAGCAACTGCGATATCTGTCCTGCCGTCTTATGATTCAGTATTTGCAGACGTTGGGTTCATTGTTTATTCAGATACTTCTCATTTTCCCAGGAATACGAGAGAGCCATTAATTACTCATGATTTCTAGCACGAAGGATACATGTGCATCATGCGTATTGTAGGATCAAACTTTTTATGATTTCATGCATGTCACTAATCTTGATGGAGGTCACCGTAACTCAACACGCATTGTTCAGGATGGTTTTGCTTCTTATTTGTGTTGACACCATGATGGAGGCTCCTCAACCTTTGTATTGCCAAACAACTCTTCCTTTGCTGATCTCGGTTTTGTTGCAGCTTGAAATGATTGAGTTGAGGTTTCGTACAGTTCTGCTCCCAGCAAGAGGAAACTTGCTCTGTTTTGCAACAGTGAAACAGAGCAGGCACTGCTTTCTGGGTTTGATGAGGTTTTTTTCCAAAAAAGCCTCGTTTAGCTGGATGATAAGAGGGAACTTCATGGATTGTAGCATCATGGAAGTTCAACGCCAAGCACTGCAGTATTTTGAATTTTGTCTTTTAATTTCTCGTGTCTTGCTCCTGTGTTTCTTTTTTGTTATTTAGTTTGTTCAGTAATAATCAGTGTTGTTTTAATATCTCAATTCGTATATAATCAAATAAAATAGAATAAAGAAACGTGTGTATTTGAAGAATCTATGATCGCTTAGAGATATCTCGATTATCTTGACTGTAAACAGACACACAATTCATTAAATTTTAGAGTCTTCACAAAGTACAGAGATAATTGAGTAGATAAAGTTATCGTGTATTTAATGGTTATCGATTGATCAACTTATAAAGATCAGATTAGTAATTCCTTTATTAAAATAATTAATTAATTATATTTTATTATCTCTAACTCAATCAATTAATATTTAAGGAATAATTGACGGCTATTGGGTGACGGCTATTGGGTTGTAGGTTGAGCCTCTACCCATTAGGCTCACTTGTGTGGTTTACCTATCACGGTCCACACAAGATTATAAAGACTAATCTGTTTGGGCTTATTAATTAATATTAATCCATAACTAAATATTCCAATAATAATCACTACCAAAAATATTTTGTGATGGACAGTCTTTCGTTGATATTTTGTTGGTCACAGATTTTTTATAATGAAATTTCAAAATCTGTTGCAATTTGGGACAAAAAGTTTGAGACGGAATATTTGTCCCTAATCTGGGATGAATATTGGTGTCACAAAAGCGTCCCAAATTTGTGATGGATTATGTATCATAAATCTATCTCAAAAGTTTGTGGAGAATTGTCCATCACAAATATTGCTAATATTTGTGAAGGAAATATCAAGCGCATTTCAAATTTTGTGAAGAGCTATGTTGTCACAAATTTGTTGCAAAAAATTAATTATTTATTTAATTAATTTTAATTGTTATTTTCTCCATTATTACTTCATAACCTCAACCTACAATAATAATTTTATATATATAAATCAGTAAAATTATAATAAATTTAACTTAGAACAAAATATCTCATGTAGTACTTAAATATGATACAATCATGTTCAAATATCAACCATAGTGAAATCATTCAAAAGCATTTAAAGTAGCTAAAGAACATTATAATCACTAAACAGAATCAAATAGAAGCATGAGTTAGCTTTATCATCTTCATCTTCACTCTCCACAAGTAGCATATGCCTAAATTTAACATTCTTTTGGCAATTTAGAGTTCTTGTTGTTGCTCATTTATTATTGACTCAAGCTTTTTGTTCATCTTTGTCAAAGCATCCACATGCTTTTGCAACTCATTCTCAAATTCTAGATGAAGTCTTCCATGGCAAAAGGCATCCTCTATAGAATAAGAGCCATGACATGAAGGAGTCTCATATTCAATGCAAAAAATGCATCCCTTCCTATTAACATCACCAATAGCTTTCAACCACAATTTTATATTATCAACATAGTCCTTTTCTTCTACTTCTTCAAGAGGTGGATTCATTTTCGAGAATTCTTCCTGATTAGAGGATCTATTAAACCACTTTAAAGTTATGTAGTGTTCCTATAAAAAGATAGATAATTAAATTATAATTTAACTCAATTTTATAACTCAACAAATTGGGTGATAAGCGTTCATTTAACTTAAAAATTGACAATTTGACTATAAAAAAAATTAAAGTGGAAAGGTTTAATATTTCATGAAAATATAATAAGAGATGCAATTTTATATCAATTTTATTCAAGTCTAACTCATAATTTTATCAAGCACAAAAATTTTTTCAATGATAAAATGACTCCCACAATAGGTAGTCAAGCCTTTGACCATTAGTATAATCTCAATGAAAAATTAAAAAAAAAAAGAAATATATGTATACTTACATATACATTAGTTGACCTTTGGTCAAATTGTCTAGTTTTTTCATTTTGATGTGTGTGCTTAAATAGCTGAGTCATTGTTTGCTTCCTCTTAAGCTCTATAGTCTACAATTATTTACAAAATGAAAAATATTTATTCAATATGAGAAAACTTACCATCTTTTTATTATACTTAGATACAGAAATGTTGCTACATCTATTCTTCATTCCTCCTTTGAAAGAGGCTTGATTCACCTTAATTAGTCTTTTGTTTCTTGTCATGACATTTTAGCTTATTCCATTGTGCTTCTAATTCTATCCACACTATTTGTGGAATCCAATTTGAATCTAATACCTGAACTCTTAACTCTAGTCATATATTTTCTCAAAATATCAGCACACTTTTTCTTCCAATTAACCTTAATTCTTGCATCATTTTGTGGTAACCATTTAAAAGTTTTTGTATATAACATGAAAGGTTCATAAATCATTAAAGAAATAAAGAAAAAGAACTCAAACAAGTTAATTCAAAATGTTCAAATAGAAATACCATCTATTTGTTGTCCCAAATTCTGTCACAATAAATTGGGACACAATGCATACAAAATTGCATCCCAAAAATTTATTTGGGACAAAATTTGGTGTTTCAAAATCCAGGTCAAATATTTGGGACAAAATTTGGAATGGATTTGAGACTCATTTGTAACTCTTTATATTCCCTAACAAAATTCTGTCCCAAATCTCTTGTTTTTCTTGCAGTGAGTTTGTCTGCTTTGCGTTTCTCATGTCCTTCTTACTAAGGTGCATGCAGAAAATATTTTAAAAACTCCAAAGCTGTTACGGCTTTGGACTATCAAATCCTACGAGGTATTTTATCATATGTTAGTTTCCTTTTTTCTTTGGAGATCAGCGTTCTTTGCCCGTAGAGTTTTTAAAAAATTAGTTTTTGGCCTTTCTTTGAAAAGTTTACTTGTCTCGATATAGTGAGCTTATTCATCTCTTCTCTACATGTCTTGAATTATTACAAAGTGGGTCATGTGTGGTTTTGGTTTGTTCTCATTTTCAAGTTTGTTGTTGTCCTTCGTTCGGGTATTTTTGTAATTGTCACTGCCTTTGTTAGCTGGATTGCTCACTTGGGCTTTTAGGTTTTGTTCTGAAGGCCCTTTCCTTTATAATCATTTGATATTCAATACTTATTGACTTTAGTTCCAAAAAAAAAAAAGTGTTGCTTTCATTTTCTTTGGTAAAAAGCAATTTAGCAAAAAATGTGTAATTTGGTAAATTATCACTGGAAACAAGAGGGTATCATTAACTACATAATGTGTGTAATGGGTAAATTATTACCAAGAAGTTGATTCCTTGTCACCAGCCAAAATTATCTGCTTATGTAATCATACAAGAAAGGACATTAGCACAAAGTAGGAATAGATAATGCGACAGTGGATCTCCTTGTCTACTTCTCTTAGGGAAACTAGGTTCAGATGGAGAGCCATTATTGATCAAAATCTGATAAGAGACAGTGGATATACATTGCATGATTAACTGGATAAACGAAGTGGGAAAACGCATGAATTACATTACTTTGCAAAGAAATTCCCATGAAACCATATCATAAGCTTTTGCAATATCGCCCTTAAAAGCATACCAGCCAGATTTTGCCATGCAAAAAGGTATGGAGTTTACGCATACATTCAGATGCTAACGGAACATTGTCATTAATCAAACGACCCTTCAAGAAAGCACGTTGATTTGGTGAAATAATTTCTTTAAGCGCAGCTTTTAACCTATTTCAGTGGACTTTGGAGATAATTTTATAAATAATATTGCAAAGACTGAGCTGATAGGATGAAAATCTTTAAAGAGTTGGTGTTCTCACATTTAGGAATCAAGGCAATAAGGTACAATTTAGTTCCTTTAAAAGAAATCTATTGGGAAAAAAAGTGAGACACCTGATTAATAATACTAAACGACCATCCTAAAATGTTGGAAAAACCGGGCATTAAAACCGTCCGGACAAGGGGAACTATCAGCCTTGAAAAACTGCTCTTTCAATTTCATATGTGGAAACAGGTTTGCCTAATAAAAATGGATTTAAAATAAGACATTACTTTCTGCTGACAGTCATTATGGGAAGAAATCCAGGAGCGATCCTCCCCTTTAATTTTAATTAAATGCCTATTAATTCGACAACTATTCACCATAGTATTAAAAAAACTTTGTATTCCTATCTCCAAGCAAAGTCCAATTTAATCGAGATTTTTGTGCCCAAAGAGATTCTTCACAATCATACCAAAATGAAGTTCATTTTTCAAATCAAAAAGGTTGGTAGAATCAAGAGACTGGTTAAAATCACCATGAAGGGCATTTTCAAGGAAAGTAATTCGTTAAGAAATTTTGCCAACTAAAAATTTATTCCAATGAATCAGAGAGGATCGTAGGCATTTTCGAAACGAAAGATTTTCTTGAACTGAAGATCATTATCAGTACTAAACAAAAGTGGTGCATGATCTGATGAGGCAGCAAGAGGAAGATTTGAAGAGATAATGATTAAAACGAATTACACCAAGGGGCATTAACTAGAGCTTTATCAATACGTTATTTGACAAGGAGGCCCCTTTACGATTGTTACACCAAGTAAACCAATCATTTGAAGGAAGGATATCAATTAAACCACAATTATTCAACAAATTTGAAAACGTTAAAGCATCAGGTAGGGAAGAATTTGAACTAGATTTATCTTTAGGACCAGAAATGTGGTCGAAATCATCAATTAGAAGTCAGGGATCAGAAATAGAAGGGGCGTTCAACAAAATCCAATTCCACAACTGATAATGATCAGAAAAGTCAGGACAACTGTAAATAAAAGAAATAAAAACACCAAACCATTGGCATAACTACGAGCATGCAACTAGTGAGGCCAAATAGAAAGAACAGAGCAAGAGAAAAACGAAGAGTAAGCCAAAGCCAAACCACTACGACCCACCGGCTCCAAAAACTGTAAACTATCAAAAGAGAAACGCCTAAAATCGTTTATCAAAAGTATTGCTTCAATTGAGCTGCAAGTTTCTTTTTTTTTTTCCTTTTTAATTTTTTTAGCATTTATCTCTTACATTCCTTATAATGCATCAATAATATTTTTAATTATTCTTTTAATTATTTTCACCTCTCATTTTTATTTTTGATTCACCCCACCCTTCTTCTAATTAGAGTTTCTATTTGTTCCAATTCTACTAGAACTAATATAAAACAAACCAACGAAGGATCAACTGATAAGAATATGGCCTGTATAAGTATATTTTTTAAATAAATATTATTTTTTAATTATACTTTAATTTTTTAATTTCATTGAAAACTAATCGGGATTTACATGAATTTTCCCTAACATTATGTAACCATAACTAATTCCCTTTAAGTGAAATTGTTCCAATTAGGTAAAATTCATTAACATATATAGAATATTTTTTCCAACGTAAGATTGAAATTATTCGAGTAATGTTTTAAACTTTATTTATTACTGATTTGTTTCTTTAATTAACATACCGATATCTGTTAATATAAATATATTAACAGAAAAGTATTTTTAATTAAACAATTTTTCAACATGATTCGAAATAAATTGGTCATAATCTGTCTCTCTCTCTCCCCCCCCCCCTCCACATGTATATATTCGACATTTATTGTTTCAAACAAACCATCACATGGTAGGGGCGGCGGGGTCTCCCTCTTGTTTTTCTCCTTTTTCCCTCCGTTTCCTTGATCTTGACCATTCAATCTGTGTAAATAAATTCTATTATATTTTTTCAAAATATTTAATTTACAATTTGATTCTTATGTTTCAATTTAAAATTATTATGATTTAATCATTGAATATTTGTTTTATATATTTATTGTATTATTTATAAATAAAAATAAAAAATGGGAAAAATATTAATTTTTATGCATATAGTATTTAAAAAATTTAAAAATATATTATTTATAAATTTTTAAAAAATATTCCTAGCAAAGAAAATTAAAAACTGTTTCAGTGAGTAAACCAATTTTTACTTTTTAAATCAATTTAATGGTAGGGTTCTCTTCTCTTCCTTTTCTATCATTTTTCCTCATTTTCCTCTTCTACATATTAGATTAAGATTATTCGAATAGCTTAGATTTGATTTCTAATAAAATTATTTTAAAATATTAAATCATCAAAGAAGATAATTAATAAAATTCAAACTGTCAAAATTTATTATAAAAAGTTAAAAATACAGTAAAAAATATAAAATTAGATCAAATCTAAACTGTTTTAAATCTTATAATCTTGTGGATAAAAATGAGGAAGAAGAGGGGGAGGAAGATGGGAAAGGGATAGAAGAGAATTCTATCCCGAATTTATCCAACTGTGCGAAGCGATGAAATCTGATTCAATCTTTGCCAAATCCAAATACATAAATCCATCATATCCCCTTAATTATATCATAAAGAAAGGTCAACCAGAAATTTTTTAATAAATAATATTTAATATTTAACTTAAAATAATGAGTTAAATTAAAGTTAACTTAGAATAATAAACTCAAGCTTATATTATAACTATAAAAAATAAACTAAGGATCTACTTGTTTCAGCTTATTTTATAAAAAAAGTCAATTATTAATTTAAAAAAATTATTTTATGATTTTTTATATTTAACGTATTTAAACTTTTAAAAATCAGAATCAAAAAAATTATTCTTTTAAAAAGTTACTTTCTGTAGCCTTTGAAAATAATTTGATGGGATAAATAAAAATAAAAGTTTTAAAATTGCGAGATACAGGAATATATTATAAAATTTTAAAATAACTAACTAATAATTATTTTTTTATTATCATAATCAAATGTAAATAATGTTTTCTATAAAATCTTTACAAAATAAACATCTTTTTATAAATTTTTTAAATTATCTAAACATCATTTATTTTTTAATCTTAAACAAGCTATTTCTAAAACTATAAATAATTCAAATTGGATTTTAATAGCTCAAATTTTTGTTTAAAATAGTGACCTTGACAGAAATTGATAGATCCTTAAAAAGCTCAGTAATCTTCGTATAATCGTCACAAAGAAACGCTTCAGTTTAACATACGAAGTCGTAGAAATTCTCTTTAGGGTTCTTCGATGGAGAAGGAATTGATCCGACTGTACGAAGCGGTGAAGAAAGCGGCGGACGTGGCTGCGGCGGCGACTTCAACCAATAATAGCGAAGTTGAAGAAAATCGATGCCTTGATGCTCTGAAGCAGCTCAAGAAATTTCCTGTCGATTATCAAACTCTTGTATCCACCCAGGTGGGTAAACATGTCAGAGCTCTAACGAAGCATCCAAGAAAAAATATCCGAACTTTCGCTATGGGCGTGGTCGAGATTTGGAAAGCCATAGTCATCAAGGAAATAAACAAAAACAAGAAAGAAAAAGTTGAAGACGAGGTTCAGAATCGGACTGATCATTCGCTGCTAAAGATTAAGGTACAAGATTCACGTGTCAGAGCTGAGAAAACTGTTTCTGCATCAACTGTTAAGCAAGATCCTGAAGCAGCAAAGAAGAAAACTACGATTAAATCTAACGATGCAACACGGGACAGACTGAGGGAAATCCTGCAGGAGGCGTTCTCTAGGGTTTCTGGGGAGGTTGATGATGAAGATGATGAAGCAACCGTGGATCGAGTTAAAGAATGTGACCCGATTAGGGTCTCTGCAGAAGTGGAATCTGCACTATTTCAGAATTGGGGTTGTTTTAAGGGGCCTCAAAAGATCAGGTATAGGTCGTTGATGTTCAACCTCAAGGATCCGAAAAATCCAGATTTTCGAAGAAGGGTTCTGCTCGGAGAAATCGAGCCAGAGAGGCTCGTCTACATGAGAACAGAAGACATGGCTAGTGATGAAAGGAAGAAGGAGATCGAGAAGATCAAAAGGAAAGCCTTGTTTGAGTGTGAGAGAGGACAGAAACTAAAAGCCACAACTGATCAATTCTTCTGCAAGAAATGTGGGAAAAGAGAGTGCACGTATTACCAGATGCAGACTCGCAGTGCTGATGAACCTATGACGGCCTATGTTACTTGTGTCGCATGCAATAACCGTTGGAAGTTCTGCTAGCAAAGTTAGCATATATAGTATCTCGCATTGGAGAACTATCATTATTATTTGATACAAATTGACATCGATATGTATCGGTGCGTTTTTTCCCTGTAGTATTGAAATGTTGGATTCTTGTACTCAGAACTACAGATAATTTTTTTTATTCAAGATAGTGAGTTGTGAATGATAAATTGAAAAATTTTATACTTATACACATCCTATAAGTTGGTTCAAAAATATGACATAGGTGAATTCATTTTGAATTAGGCTATAAACATTTTCCTGAAGTAGACTCACAATATGAGATTGTTAATTTGTTTATATTAATTATGCTTGGTAGTCAGTTTCACCAAAATAACTTAAGTCATTTAATTAAATATATATATTTTTAGATGTGATATTTTTTTTATCTTTAGTATTTGGTCTCTTACTTTTTTTCCCCCATTTTCTTCTTCTTGATTAAGCTTGCACCTTTTTTTTTAAAAAAAAATTCAGAGGCTTTAAGTGCTATTCAATTTTCTTCTTCTTTTTCTTCACTTTCTATTTCAATCTCTTTGCTTTTTATTCTCTTCATAATTATTTTTTTTCCTCAGATTTTTTTTTGGGTTTTTTCCCCGAGATTGAATGGCTCTTGATACTAGCTAGTCTTCTCCAAAATGGTTTAAGCCGTTTTGGAGAGAAGAACAGGAGGGTTAAAAGAAATTGAGAGAAGAGACTGAGAGGAGCTGAGGGAATTAGAGAGAAAGAGAGGTTGAGAGGAATTGCGAAACTGGGGGATTCTGAATAATACTATTCTGATCATTAGAGAGATTACAAGTCAAGTATCTCGGTATTTATATGTTTCAATACTCACACTCCCCAACTGCTAAATCCTAATAACAACTATTTAAATCTAAAATAAACTAACTAATAGAACTATTGTCATTATTACAAAACTATAACACCTTTTATGATCATGCTCTATCTTATAATTTTATAGATGTAGGATTTCTTTATCTCTAATGTTGATGAACTATGATGAACTACGTTAATTACCTGTGTTTCATGCAATCACCAGTGGAAGTTGTGTTAGTTTAGTTGTTACTAGTGTCTTTTAATGGATTGCTATTGTTATGATTGTTACCTAATGTATTAAAACAAACACGGAGTTATTTTTAAAAAATAAATTCTATTACATTTTTTCAAACTATTTAATTTAAAATTTTATTCTTATGTTTCAAATTAAAATTATTATGAATTTAATAATGAATTTTTGTTTTATATGTTTATTGTATTATTAATAAATCAAAAATAAGAAATTGGGGAAAATATTGTTGCGTGTATATATATATAATATTATTTAAAAATTAAAAACATATTATTTATAAATTTGAAAAAGTGTTCCTAAAAAAAAACTGTTTAAGTCAGTAAACCAATTTTTACGTTGTTCAATTAATTTAATAGTAGGATCCTCTCCTCTTCCTTTTCTATCATTTTTCCTCATTTTCCTTATCTAAATATTACATCAAGATTATTTCAATATCTTAGATTTGATTTCTGATAAAATTATTTTAAAATGTTAAATTATCAAAAAAGATAAATAATAAACTTCAAACTGCCAAAATTTATTATAAACAGTTAAAATTACAGTAAAAAATAAAATGAAATTAATCAAATCTAAACTGTCTAAATCTTATAATCTTGTGGATCAAAATTAGGAAGAGGAGGGGGAAGAAGATGCGCAGGGGATAGGAGAGAATGCTATCCCGAATTTATCCAACTGTGCGAAGCGATGAAATCTGATTCAATCTTTGCCAAATCCAAACACACAAATTCATCGTATCCCATTAATTATCATAAAGAAATGTCAACCAGACAAATTTTAATAAATAATATTTAATATTTAACTTAAAATAATAAGTTAAATTTAAATTAGCTTAGAATAATAAACTCCAGATTAAATTATAACTACAAAATATAAATTATGGACCGATTAGTTTAAGCTTATTTTATTAAAAATCAATTATTATTTAAATATTTATTTTATTTAAACTTTTAAAAATAATCAAAATTAAAAAATAATTTTTAAAAAAGTTACTTTGTGTAACCTTTGAAAATAATTTGATGGGATAAATAAATATGAATGTTTTAAAATTGCGAGATACAGGAATATATTATAACATTTTAAAATAATTATTTTTTATTATCATAACCAGATATAAATAATTTTTATTTTTTTATAAAATCTTTACAAAATAAATATTTTTTTCTAAATTTTTTAAATTATCTAAACATCATTTATTTTTTAATCTTAAAAAAGCTGTAATTTCCAATACTATGAATCATTCAAATTGGATTTCAATAGCTCAAATTTTTGTTTAAAATAGTGGCCTTGATAGAAATTGATAGGGCCTTGAAAAGCTCAGTAATCTTCTTATAATCGTCACAAAGAAACGTTAACAGAAGTCGTGGAAATTCTCTTTTGGGTTCTTCGATGGAGAAGGAATTGATCCGACTGTACGAAGCGGTGAAGAAAGCGGCGGACGTGGCGGCGGCGTCTTCAACCAATAATAGCGAAGTTGAAGAAAATCGATGCCTTGATGCTCTGAAGCAGCTCAAGAAATTTCCTGTCGATTATCAAACTCTTGTATCCACCCAGGTGGGTAAACATGTCAGAGCTCTAACGAAGCATCCAAGAAAAAATATCCGAACTTTCGCTATGGGCGTGGTCGAGATTTGGAAAGCCATAGTCATCAAGGAAATAAACAAAAACAAGAAAGAAAAAGTTGAAGACGAGGTTCAGAATCGGACTGATCATTCGCTGCTAAAGATTAAGGTACAAGATTCACGTGTCAGAGCTGAGAAAACTGTTTCTGCATCAACTGTTAAGCAAGATCCTGAAGCAGCAAAGAAGAAAACTACGATTAAATCTAACGATGCAACACGGGACAGACTGAGGGAAATCCTGCAGGAGGCGTTCTCTAGGGTTTCTGGGGAGGTTGATGATGAAGATGATGAAGCAACCGTGGATCGAGTTAAAGAATGTGACCCGATTAGGGTCTCTGCAGAAGTGGAATCTGCACTATTTCAGAATTGGGGTTGTTTTAAGGGGCCTCAAAAGATCAGGTATAGGTCGTTGATGTTCAACCTCAAGGATCCGAAAAATCCAGATTTTCGAAGAAGGGTTCTGCTCGGAGAAATCGAGCCAGAGAGGCTCGTCTACATGAGAACAGAAGACATGGCTAGTGATGAAAGGAAGAAGGAGATCGAGAAGATCAAAAGGAAAGCCTTGTTTGAGTGTGAGAGAGGACAGAAACTAAAAGCCACAACTGATCAATTCTTCTGCAAGAAATGTGGGAAAAGAGAGTGCACGTATTACCAGATGCAGACTCGCAGTGCTGATGAACCTATGACGGCCTATGTTACTTGTGTCGCATGCAATAACCGTTGGAAGTTCTGCTAGCAAAGTTAGCATATATAGTATCTCGCATTGGAGAACTATCATTATTATTTGATACAAATTGACATCGATATGTATCGGTGCGTTTTTTCCCTGTAGTATTGAAATGTTGGATCCTTGTACTCAGAACTATATATGTTTTTTTTTTTTTAATGCAAGATAGAGATTTGTGATTGGTCGATCAATTGAAAAATGTCATACTTATATACATCCTATAAGTTGATTGATTATATATGATTGGTTGGAAGATAAGATATAGGTAAATTTATTTTGAATTAGGCTATAACATACAAAAACTCTTTTCAATATAAGATTAATGTTAAATTCTTTATATTAATTATACTTAATAATAATCGATTTCACCAAAATAGCTTAATTAAGCTATTTGGTTAGACACAAGATGTGGAACTTCTTTATCTTTAATAATTTCTTTTTTACTATTTTTTCCCATTTCTTCTTAATTAGGCTTGTACCTTTTTTAAGTTTTAGAGGCCTCATGTTCTATTCAATTTTCTTCTTCTCCAAGCTCTTTCAATCCTTTTGTTTTTTTTTTGTTCCCTCTTCATCTTTCCCATATTGAATGGCTTTTGATAACATGCAGTCTTCTCCAGAATAGCTTTGATTAGAGACATCCCAAACCTTATTCATATTCTGTCTTATAATTTCTGGATGTAGGATTTCTGTATCCCTAATATTGATGTACTATATAACGAACTATGTTAATTACTTGTGTTTCATGCGATCACCAGTGGAAGTTCTGATAGTTTAGTTTAGTTTAGTCATTACCAGTGTCTCTTAATGAATAGCTACTGTTATTGTTACTAAATGTATAAAAATAAACCAGTCTTTTTTCGCCCACCGCAGTTGTGTTAAAATTAATTCTTATACTCATAACTGTTACATGATGGTTTTACTATATGCAAGATAGTGAGTTATGATTCATCAATTAAGAAATGTAATGTATTCTATTAGTTAATTGATTATGATTGGTCAAAAGAAAAGATATAGGGAAACTTATTTTGAATTGGACTAAATTATGAGGGGGGAAAACTCTCCTAAACTTCCACTCACAGAAATATTACTCCATGTATATTTAAAACTTGACAAATAATTTTATTCTATTATTTTACTAACAAAGTTTAATATGTTATTAACCAAATATCTCCTTTAACTCCATTCCTTTTGCGCAAATTTAGAGTTACTGCAAATAATTTTATTCTATTATTTTACTAACAAAGTTTAATATGTTATTAACCAAATATCTCCTTTAACTTCATTCCTTTTGCGCAAATTTAGAGTTACTGTATATTGTTTTAGTAAAATAGTGGACCAATTAAAGATAAGGGGTTATTTGGGTTAGTTTAGAAGTTTTCAAAGGTTTAATGTTAAGTTTCAAAAGTCAGGAGGTTATCTGCACGAGTCATGACCGGATTTTGTTTTGATTAAACGGATTTCCCCTATTTTCAAAACGTAAGTTTTAGTTCAATATGTTATCTTTGTTAGGAATATTTTGAATTAAAAAAATTAAATGAAGTTTATATATTCAATTAAATTTTAAGAAAAATATATTTGCACGTCTTTATATATAATTTTCATTGATTTTTACTTAGATCCTATAGTTTTGATCGTTTTATTTGGGCCCTTATACTTTAAGCTGTTAAACCAATTAATCCCTCCCCACTAACATCGCCGGAAATTGCTGACGTGGCAAATTAGATGATGTGACTAACAGATACCTCCATGCAAGCATCTAGGTCAAATAATTGGGAAGCACACGGTGGATTGAGTATAAGTGAGAGAACAAATAGAGATCGTTCGTGCTCAACATTCTTAGGGCTGATCACTCTGCACGTCAACTATTTCATTGAAGGAGGAAGACATCTACACTTCTGCACTTTGCCGACGCTGATTGTCTTCCATCATTCCTTCCATTGTCTCTTATCTTTCTTATGTTTTTTTCTTTTTTTATCAAACTAACCTTATTGATTACAATCAACGTGTGCAATCAACAGAATGTAATTTTCTAAAAAAAGAATTTAAATTTTTTTGTTGCCCAAGATATCTATACAGCCGATAGCTATGAAACTAATTCCTCAAGAAATCTGAGTGTTATTTAGGACATTGTTCACTCCCAAGCGATTTTTTCTATACATACCTCTAAGAACGGACTCAGGTTGCTATCATTTATGCCACACCTGCTTGATAAAATTTAAAATTTATTGGGTTTGAGTGAAATATAAAAAAAGTGAGGAGTCAAGAGTGATTTCTGTTACTGCTGTAACTGAGGAGTCAAGAGAGTTTCATTTGTTGATAACTTCTGCTTAAATAATGTCCTCCACAGTTTTCTCAATTAGTTTTATTCCATTATCTTTTACTAAAGATCATATCTATTCCTATCCCAGGCAAAAGACTCATTAATTATTTATGTCGATATATGACTTTTAGATCGATCAAATACGTTCTCAGGTTAAAAAAAAAAAAAATCACATAAGTTATAATATGTTAGTGTGTGTGTAATTTTTGAGTTGGAAGCTTTTTACATTTAATACTTAACCGTATTTCAAATAAAATTTTCTATAATAGGGGACATGAAAAAAAGAATTAGCTTTCAGAATTTAGCTGTATCTATATATGCACAAGAAAGGTCTTGAGAGATAATTTAATTGCTTAATTCATATTTTTAAAGAAATCTATGCATGTGTAATGAACATAAAGAAATGTCGACATAATTTTATTAAAATTTAAAAAAATGTGAATGTATGTATGATTCATTATTGAATCAGTCCAAACATAATCTCTTCACTTAAAAATCCGAAAGAAATTAAAACAGACGGTCAATTTATTGCACAATGTAAAGTAGTTTCAATATTAATTAAGTGGTTTTTTATTTTTATTTTTTGGAGTTTAACTAAGTGGTTTAAACGACGTGGTTTCACAGGAGACAATTAACCCTGCAACTGTCATTCAAGTCAGCATGTATCGTTCTCTGCCTATAGCATTTTCGAAGAGCTGAGCAAGTTGTTCGTGAGTGAAACGTCACCTGTTGTTGCTGTAATTGTCGATGCTTCGTTAGATCAGGTTGTGGAATTTGTGAAGGATCGAAAAGTCTTGTCGTTTGTGTATTTCCCTCCATGTCCATGAAGCTTTCGCTTAGATGGATAAGGCAGTGTCTTGTGAGTTTAGAGATCTAATGGAACCCATAAAGATTTTAGGTCAGTGTTTTTTGTATATGTATTATGTAAGATAATTTTGCAAACTCTTAAGAATAAATCATTAATATATTTTTTTGGGTAAAATGTCTCTGATCAATGAATAAAAAGGCTCAACCCACTTTAGAGTAAAAATTAAGAAAATGATAAACATTTTTATTGAGTGAAAAATTAGAGAGATATAAAAACATTTAAGACATATTAGTTAAAACCATATTATTGGCATGAGTAAGTTAGATAATTTTGTCTTTTAAATGACAATATTGGATCGAACACATTTTTTTTATTAGAGGTAATATATTTATTTAGTACACATTTTCTTTTAAATTTCCCAAGTTATTAAAATATTTTTAATTTAAATATGCTTTGTCATCCATCATATAAAATTTGAAAAAATAGTTTATAGACTGTGTTTTGCAGTTCAAATTGAGTACTCCATTAATGAATATATTAAATATATTGAATTGATCATGCAACTATATATATATAATTATTGATGACCAGTTGTGAATATAAATATAATACAACTTAACATGAATTCTATATTTTGTTTATAGTGATAAAAAAAGCATATTTATTTATTTTTCATAAATCACACACACATATAGAGTCAAGAATAAGAGTTAGGCTTGAAGGGTTAGACCTTAAAACTATATTTAAATAAAAGTTTGGGCTTGAAAAATATAAAATTTTTAAGATAATTGAGTTTTTGGGACAAGCCCTAATAACCCATGAAAAATAGAGCTCGAGTTCGGTCGGGTCACTAAGTCCTACTCTATTTTTTTTCTTCTATATTGAAATGCACTATTTGGAAAATGAAAAAAAAACCCTAAGTATTGAATTATTTTAAGTTTTCTCTCTCTCTCTCTCTGTCTCTCTCTCTCCGCCCCTTCCCCTTCTCGACTTGGTGTTTCCCTCTTAGGATTATATTGCTTTAGCTTTTTAGCTCCTTTATTCTCAATAAATTCCTCTTTCGTCATAGACATTTTTTTAGGTCATGGATGTTTGAAATTTGAATTTGAAGCTTACTTTTAAAATTTTAATTTAATTCAAAAATTTTTATTTCTCATTTTATTTTGTGAGGATTATATTGATATGCCTCATTTATTTTGTTTCATTTTCTTGGCATCAACTAACATGTATTTTGATTTTTTAATCTTTTATTTATTGTTTAAATGATGTGAGATCTTGATCTAGTTTATGTTAAATTTTAGATTTAAATTATAATATTAAATATTATGATGTAAAATTAAATTATTTTTTAAAAGAACAACATTAAATTATAATATTAATTTTTTATTTTTTAAAACCAAGCTTTTGGGCCTAATCTGACCTTAATCCCTATCAATAAAGATCGGGCCTTAATATATTATCAAAATTTAAAAAACTGGGCTTCAAGACTTAGGCCCTAAAGAGCTAGGCCCACCCAATTCCCGCCTTTACACAAATACATTAAAAGTTCCTCGCAAAAGGGGAAAAAAGCATATAAATTATAAGTTAACTATGGTTGTTTCAATTCCTTGGTTTCCCCTCTTAAAATCTCAAAAGTGGCTAACTTTTTGCCAATAAACCAAAACTTATGGTCCTTAATCTTTAAATAATTTGTAAACATTTAATTAATAACAAAATAGACTAAAACCACCAATTCTTTGAACCGCAGGTCATAGTTTTTGTCTCTCCTTTATTAAATAAATATTAATATATCGGTCAAAAAAATAAATATTAATATTGGTTAAAATCCAGGTTGTATCCCTGTTCATGGTAGTGATCTTTTTGACACACTTCACGATCAAAGCAACGAGATGTACCAGATTTTTCTTCAAGCTGGACAGCGATTCCAACTGGCCGACGGCATATTAGCAAGGTACTGAAAACCGGACCGGTCATTGAACCGACCAAACTCAGGGGTCAGGGGCCATGGGTTCAACCAGGGGTCAAACCGGAGTCAGACCGGTCATAATAAAATAATATAATTTAAATAAAAAATGTATTAATTCTCAATACGTTCATACATATCCAAGTCTTAATATCTCATATAACATATAACAATAATTCTAACAATAATAAAGTATAACAACATTTCTATATTTTTTTAAAATAAGGTTAACTAAATGATAAAAAAATTTCAATGAGTTTAAAATAATAGAAATAAAAATTTATTTTAAAATAAAAGATAATAAATGAAAGTGATATATTTTAAAAATTATTTAATTAAATAATTCAAATTAAAAAATAATATAATATAATATATATTTATACTTTTTGATTTCTTTTTGCTTCTTCTGTCCCCTCATCTGACATAAGTATGATTTTTTTTACCCTATGACTCCTATTGACCTATCATTAATCATTATTATGTCAAAAATAAATATACATCTTAGTTAATCATTATCAAGTTTTTTTTTAAATTTCAACCCGCCCAACCCGCCTGAACTGAGGGGTTGGGCGGGTTAATCCCGGGTTAACTTAAATCACAATAAAAAGAAAACCGGACCGGATACATGGCCGGGTCACCGATTCACCGGTCGGACCGATCGATTTGGTCCGGTTTTAAAAACAATGCATATTAGTTAACATGTTCGAAGAAATGGAACTTGGGTCATTACAGGCCTTGCGAGAAAGGCCTGGCCCAATTGTGTATCCAATTGGGCCCATTACACAATTATCCAATTGGGCCCATTACACAATTGAATGTTGAATCATCCACTACTTATGAATGTCTAAATGGCTGGACAAGAAGCCACCTAAGTCAGTGATTTATGGTGACAATGATAGGGAGATCCTAAAAAAAAAAATTTAAGTGTCAAATTTTAAAAATTTAGTTTAATTTAAATTTTAAATGTTAAATTTTAAAAATTTACAATTCAATCTCTTAATTTTATAACATCATTGTGATAAATTTCAATTTTTACTCACAAGTTTAACAAAGAAAATAAATTTTTTTATTCTTCAACTATATTAAATTTTAAAAAATAAGTTATAAATTCATCAAAACATAATTATAAAATTAAAAGATTGAGTTATAAATTTTTAAAGTTTGGCACTTGAGACCTAACTTAAATTAATTAATTCTTTTGAGACCTCTTTATCATTTTCCCCTGATTTATGTGTGCTTTGGAAGTGGTGGGACTCTTTCCTATGAGCAATTGGATGAGCTGGCAATGCGGCTTGAACTGAGTGGTTAGAATTTCTTGTGGGTGTATAAGCCTAAAGCCTCCAAATAGGTTTGGCATTGTTTGCATGTAAGTGCTGAAAATGAAGACCCTTTGCATTTTCTACCACGTGGCTTCTTGGAGAGGACACGAGCAAGGGTTGGTGGTTTCTTTTTGGGCAACTCAGGTTTATCAATTATGATCTTTTCTTTTATTTAATTGAATGGATTTCATTTGTAAGGGAATATAATTGTTATAATATATGGACAGACATAAGGAAATAATAAAACCTAATGTTATGTTTGAATACATGTGGATTTGAATTTGAGTCAAATTTATTTTTTGGGTGATTAAAAATATATGGATTTAAATTTGGGTCAAATCCAAATTCAAGTTCTATCTCAATCATTTTGTAATTTGAAATCTTTTCTAAACCCCATTATTTTAAACCCTAACTCAATTTCTTTTATAATTTTATCCAAATCAATGAAGGCTTAATTGGCCCACCAATGATAATTGGACTGGACAACTGAAGTTGATGGAAACAAGCCACCACCATTGATTGGGATCGGACGATTGACTTTCATTGGGACTAGATCAATGACAACGATTGAGATGGGAAGACCAACTTCTACTGGAGCAAAACCAATAGTGACGATCGAGATTGGACGGCCGACTTTCACCAAGACTAAACTGACGGCAACAACAAGAAGGGAATGCCAACTTCCATTAGGACCGAACTAACAACAATGATCAAGATGAGACAACCGATTTTCACTGGATTAGATCGATGGCAACGATGGGGATTGGATGACTGACTTCCATCAAGACAGAACTAATAGCTATGATCGGATCGGATAGCCTACTTTCATTGAGTTCAATCTTGATGGAAGTCAGCTGTTTAGTCTTGGTGGAAGTCAATTATCTAGTCCTAATCATTACCATCAGTTCAATCCCTATGGAAGTTAGCCATTTGATCACGATGGTCGTCATCGATCCGGTTGTGGAAGAAGGAGGCCATCTAGTCCCGATTGTCGTAGTCGATCCAATCTTGATGGAAGTCAACCATCCGGTCTTGATTGTTGTCGATGCTATAGTTTTATTCGACTTTGACTGTCTGATCTTGATGAAATTGGCCATTCAGACCATTGACTTTGATTAGCCACCCAAGTTTCTTTTAAATTCAAATATATAATTTAAAATTTAAAATTTTACTTTAGATCTAAATAAATAATGTTAATATTATAATTTAAAATTTTTTATATTATTCAAACAAAGAATTTTGAATTTATGAATTTCAAATATAAGATTTTAAATCTAAATTTCTAACTTCAATTCACCATTTCAAACGCAACCTAAAGTTAAAGTAAGCAAATAAACAATAAAAACGACTTCAATTACATAACTAAATTCCATTAAATGCTTATCTTTACCCTTTGATTTAGATGGAGTGACAAATAAGAGAAAAGAAAACTATGAAGGAAAGCTCTTAAAAATAATTTGAAAAATGCTTATTATTTTTTGAAAATTTTTTAAAATTTTCTCATTTCCCTATTTTAATTCATCTTTTCCCTAATCCAAAACAAGCCCCATGATGAGATCTTAACCATTTAAATTTATTTCAACTAAGTTTTATTTGAAATTTTTAACTTTAAATTCAATTTTTTATTTGAAAATTTAAAAATTATTTTTATTTTACATCTTTTGTTTAATCAGAATGACCCATTTTTAAATTTTTTATTTTTAATATTTAAATTGAAACCTTCTTTTTTAAAAAAAAAGTTGATTGTGAGCGAAATATCTCCATTTTATATTTCACTCCTATTAAAATAAAAACTTAAAATGTTATAATAAGAAAATCTAAACCATCAATTTCAAATGTTAATCATGATGATTCAGATTGAATGTGTGGAATAAAAGGAACGAAAAGATTCTAGAGAAATGAAAAATAAAAGATAAACAAATAACAGACAATATACTTGTTTATAAATATAGCTTCTTTATAATTTGATTATTTTTATTGATCAGTTTATAACATGATTAAAAATAACTTCACTTTTGGAGGTTTGAGATGAGGTGAAGATAGTAGTAAAGAAATAAATAAATAAACTCTCAAGATATAATTAAAAAAGAAATAATTAGACTTTATTCTTTAACATACTAGCACTTGAAACCTTCTTTCAGGTTCAAGTGCTTAGCCATGTGGCAACAGGTGGTTACGCATGCCATTGTGGTTGAAACTCAATTATAGAGTGTGGTTAATGAGATGCCATTAATTGCATGACGACTATTTGCTGAGCAGAAACTAAATGCGGCCATGGCAAGTGATCAAGGTGGCTTTGACACCAAAATGTAATAATAATCAAGCTGTCGTGGGAAGGCAAGAAATCACTAAGGTTATGAAGAGCTTAATGCAAGGTGAAGAAGGTGAAGCAATTCACCATAAAATGAATGATCTCAAACTGGCTGCTTCTCGAGCACTTCAACAATATGGGTCATCCACTAGGACTTTGTCAGAGTGTGCTCCCAAATGCAAAAGTTTCACCAAAAATGAAGAGGCTTGCTTTTTCAATGTTATATAACTTACCTAAGACCCAAATTATTAAAGATGAGTTTTGCCTTTCTTTTTCTCTATCACCTCCTCTAATAATTATTAATATTAAAAATGAACGAAATTTATATATTAATAATTATAATTTATAATTATAATAATATAGCATCTATTATTTTAGCCGACCAAATATTTCTTCCACACATTGAGCTCTATATATGTTTTTGTTTTATATTTTTTTATTTTTTAACATTTATCTCTTACATATATATATGTATATACAGTAGAAGAATAACTAGCCTACGTCTAATGATGACACGTTTCTCCTCCTATGAATGTGATAACTTTCAATATTTTATTGAATTTATTGGTGTTTTTAATGTAATTGAAAGTCATTTTTTTTTTTGCAAAAATATGACGAAGTGGATGAATATATGTGAAAATGGGCTTAGAAATGTGTTAGAAGTTAGTGGACCAATTTTAGCATTAATTTTGAATTTTTTGCATGTAGGGAGGCCTAATTTAGGGGCCTAAAGAAGAAAATTTTGGTGCCAAATCAAAGGAATCTAAAAAGAAAATCTAAATAGATCATGTTCGCTGCAGCAAAAACATGTTTTGCTGTAGCAAAATGTGATTTTAGTAAAATACATAGTTTTGACTCTCAATGAATTTTTAGAACTTGGGCACCTCATTTTCGTGCATTCTTCATCTCCAACAGTTGCAGAACATCCAGAAAGAGCAAAAGGAGCTAAAGAAGGGTTGGAGAAGCTTGATTTTAATAGAAAATCAAGGGTTTCGCTCAAAATTGCTTTGATTAAGCTTTTCTTCTCTTTCTTTTCTTTACTTTGCTAGATATATTACTAATTTTGTTGTCATGGATGTCATGTGTGGTTGATTTTCTCTTAATGCTATGAACTAATTCTTAGATTAGAGCATGTTTGAACCATTTATTTGAGCTCCATATTAGTTTTATTTACTTAATCTTGTGCTTATTTGTCTACTTAATGCTTGATCACCATTGAGTGTGAATTTGGAGGTTTAAGTTTTGCCTTGAAAGAGTAAAATCTAAATTTGACCATTAGATTGAGTAATGTGGAATTAAAATGTATTATAATTTTCCAATAGAATAAGAATATACCTATTAGACCCATATAATCATATTAGAGTAGATTTATGCATTTTTACCTCTTGGGTAATTGTGTTAGGAATAGCATATTAATTCAAGAGAGGAGTGTAATTAATCAAAAGATAATTATTCTAATTAATACTCTAGATTAACAAATTAATATTAAGTGAATTTATTTAGGTAATTACATGCTCTATGAATTGAAGAAGGAATTAGCCATTCTAGGTTGCCTTGACTATTTGTAGTTGTTAGGATTTTAATTTTAGTACATTTATATAATTTCAATTTCTTATTTTGCAATATTAAGTCTAAATTTTGTTTTGCTTGACTAAAATAAAAATAGAGAATTTATTGCCTAATTACCAATTAATTTGATTCTTTGTAGGATTAATCTTGATTTGTCACGTATTATTTTTACGACTCGTACACTTGTGGAATTTGTTACATAATTGTGCGCGTCAAATTTTTGGCGCTATTGTTAGGGACTCTAGGCAATTCGTGATTAGAAATAGAGGACTTTGAGTAGTTTTAGCTTGAGCATTTATTTTGTCATTTTTTCCTTGTTTGTTCAGTTAGATCCTCGATCTTCTTCTTTGTTCTTGTAGGTTTATTTTGTATGCCATGCAAGGCTAAGTCAAAAAAGACACTTGTGAGAATAAGAAGTCTCAAAGAAATCTTGGAAGCTAATTCACCTTAAACTCAACCTCTAACGGTTGAAAAATTTACAAATAAAGAGATGGCTCAGGATGAGAATGATAATATGTGTGTTACTGATTTCTTGGGTAGACAAGCTAGAGGAGACCAATCTGGGATTAAAATGCCTGACTTTTAAGTAAACAACTTTGAAATTAAGCAAACCATGCTTAAGATGATTGAGATGAATGGGCAATTTGTAACAAATCAAGATGAGGATCCTAATAGACATTTGGTGAACTTCTTTAACATATATGACTTATTCAAGAAAAATGAGGTTCCTCAAGATGTCATCCATCTTTGCCTCTTCCCTTACTCTCTGTAAGGGAAAGCTAAGGATTGGCTCAATAATTTGGATGAGGGTAATGTCTCATCATGGGGGGAAATGGAAAGTAAGTTCAAATCTAGATTTTCCCCACACAACAAGATGGTCGATTCTAGAGTCAACATTCTTAATTTTAATTAATAATTTGGTGAACATTTGTATGAAGCTTGGGAAAGGTTCAAGTAACTAGTTAAGCAGAGTCCTGGGTATAATCAAGAGAGATGGATTTTGATTCAAGTTTTTAGTAGCCAATTGATACCTAAGTCTAAATCTGAAATGAGTGCAGTCATAAATGGTTGGATTATAAAGCAACTAGCGAACTATGTCTGGAGTTGTTTGGATGATCTTTGCTACTGATTACATCCAAAACAATAGTGAGAGGAGATCTGGGAGACCATTAGAGAGAGAGTTATTAATGACTCTTCATCTTCCCAAGTAGTGGCTATACTTCAAACTCTTAATAAGAGATGTGATCGCCTTAAAGAACAAGTTGATCAATTGAATGGTAGACATATGGGAGTTCATGATGTATATGCTCCTTGTAATTATTGTGGAAATGCACATATTATTGGACAATGCCCTTTCTCTTAACAAGTAGAAACAGTGAACTATGCTGGAAATTATCATGGCAACAATCAAATCAATCTCTACTCAAACATTTACAATGCTAGGTGGCATCATAATCCTAATTTCTCTTAAAAGAATGTACATCTCTCAACGAAGCATCTACTTCTGGTGCAAGGCTAATTAATCCTCCTATTTACTCACAAATTAAAAGTCAATCTATTTTTATCCAAGAGCCTAAAGTTGATTTAGAGGATATGTTAGCCAAATTAATGACTGCATAGATAAAGAATAATCAAGAGAAAGCAAACATTAATGTGAGGTTTGACTCATCTCTCAAAAGTATAAAAACTCAAATTGGCCAGTTAGTTACTGCTTTGAATGCCTTGAGACAAGGTGGTTTTCCAAGAGACATAATTTAAAACCTAAGACAAGAAGGCAAGAGACATATAGAAGAATGCAAAGCTATCATGATAAAGAATGAAAAAGATTTAGTAGATAATCCATCAAAACATCAAGTTGTTGAAAACAAAGGAGAAAGTGAAATGATGGATTTTAAAAATGGAGAACAAAGTCAAGAGTTATCTCATGATGTCAAGATTAGTGAAGAATTTTCTTAAAAGAAGAAGGACAACAAAGAAGAAGTTCACATAAGAGGTAGGAAGAGGAAGAAAGAAAGTACACTAGAAATAGAGAAAGAGGTAAAATCAAAGCCACTATTTGTTCCCCCTTTACCTTTTCCTCAAAGATTTGTTAAGAAGAAGATTGATGAAGAATATGCTAAGTTTTTAGAAGTATTCAAGCAGTTGCATGTCAATATCCTGTTTGCGGAGATGCTTGAGAATGTGCCAAGCTATGTAAAATTTATAAAGGATGTGTTATCTAAGAAGAAAATATTCCATGAATTTGAAATAGTCGCACTTATTGAGAAGTGCTCTTCCATGATGAAACAAAAGATTCCTCTAAAGGCTCTAGATCCAAGACAATTCATGGTTCTATGTAATGTTAGATATATTTTTAATGGTAATTCACTTTGTGATCTAGGAGCAAGTATGAATTTGATGCCACTTTTTGTGTGCAAGTAACTAGGTCTTAGGATTGCCAAACTTACCACTGTTATTTTAAAACTATCATATCAATCCTCATAATATCCTGTGGGGGTTCTTAAAGATATCTTGGTGAAGATAGATGATTTAATAATCCTAGTGAATTTTGTTATGATTGATTTTGAGGAGGATAAGAAAGCACCACTCATTTTTTATTGTCCTGCTTTAGTGACAAGAAGAAGTCTTGTGGATGTTTATAAAAGAAAAATTACCATGAGGGTGTTAGGAGAAGAGGTCAAATTCAAGGTTTGTAAAAGAGACAAAGGGAAGAAACAAAAAATGAGTAAAGAATGAGACTGCACAAGAAGATGAACAAATTTATTCTAGAAGCCTTGCAAATGTCATGGTATCTAATCAGAATGAATGGAATCCACCTTGATAATTTAAGAAAGTCTGGCTAAGGACTATAAACTAAGCGCTTGTTAGGAGGTAACCCAAGTTTTCATTTCCTTTTACTTGTGGTTTTGGTTTATTTGTTTTAGTTATCTTTAGTTTGATCTTTTTTTATTTGGTATGTTTGTAGGTTGATGAGTTCTTGATGAATTTGGAAGCTCAAAGTCAAAATTTTTGGATTAAGGAACAAGCCATCTTAGGGAAGTATTCCATTTTTGTGCTTTATTGCTTATATTGTTATGCTTAAAGTCTTGTGGTTGTGAATATTGAGACTAAAAGTTGCCAATTAAATGTTAGGAGATGTGAAAGAGGGTATGGTAGGATGGTTGTGTTGATTAGGAGGTGTTTAGGCTATTTTCTTTATGAGTTTTTGCTTCATTTGTGTAATTTTTTTTAAATTTTGAGTATTTTTATTCTTTGTTTTGTTTGCCTTAGAAAAAAAGGATTTTTCCCCAGCAAAAGGTCTCTCTATGTTCTTGTCAAAAATTTCAGAGAGTACCTTGTAGCAAAATCTCATTTTGTTCTAGCGATAAATGCCTCTGTGACCTTTTATCGAAATTCTAGAGAGCACATTTACTGAAGCGAAACTTTGGTTTGTTAGAGCAAAGGATTATTCTGTGAAATATTTAACCAACTTACAGAGAGCACCTTCGCTGTAGTTAAATCTTTGGTTAAGTTAAAAAAATTCTTAAAATTTTTTTATTAGTTTAATAACAATAAATTTGTAAATATTTGCTAAAAACTTCATATTTTTTAAAAAATGCTTTGAAAATATTTTTTCTTGTTTGTTTTAATTACTTTGAAAAGAAAATTGAAAATTACTTAAAAAAACTTGTTGCTTTGTTTGTGTGTATATTTTTTTTCCTAAAATTTTTTAAAAAATATTTTCTTTATTTTTTACTATTTACACCTTTCCTGTTTTGAATTCTATCATAGAGATTTACTCTTCTCCTATTCCTTTAGTCATCAACCCTCCTATTTTGTGATATTTGATGGCACTTACCTTGTTATTTACTGAAGTATGACATGCTTTTACTCAAAATTGGATGGCTAAGAAAGGGCAAACATCAAAGAATTTCAATCAAGCATCATCAAATGAAAGTTAAGCCATCTAGATGAAGTAATAATTGGATTCCATGCAAGATTTAATTAAAAGAATGGAAGAGAATTAATGCACCAGATTTTGAGCTTTGAGCTTCATCATTCCTTCTCTTGCTACTGTTGTTGTTGCCTTGAGCTTCTATTCTGATGGAATTCTTCTTTTCTCTTATTGTTAGATTTTTTCCCCTTTTTCTTTGACTACTTAGTTTGGCTCTTATTTTCTTGGGGTGCTAATTGAAAATTCATAGCTTATTATTTGATGATCTGTATCTAATTTCCTCATCTCTAACTTATCCACTTTTCTATTTGATGCTATTAGCAGGTACTGTATTCTCTTGAGGGTATGTCACTCTCAGCTCTCTCTCAAAGTTTTTCTGTCTGTCAACTAGCCACATCTATTGGTTAGGGCAGTTTTAATGTCCCTATCTCCTTGTTTGTTTGCTTCCTTTAAACATTGCGAACAATGTTTAATTTAAGTGTGGGGGTACTTGCTATTTTGCTATTACATTTGATATTTTGCTTGTCCTTGAATTTTTTTTATGAGTTGGTTGTACATATAGTACATAGTAAAAAAATAATAAATTTTTTTTAAAAAAATTTGAAAATCTCATAAATATTTTGTTTTAGTCATTTTGTTTGTTTGTTTGCTTTTCTTGTGAATGTGGCTAAGATTGGATTTATTTTAGCTTGATAGAATTAAATTTGATTAGAAGTTGGTCTTACCTTCCTAGAATTTTAGTAAATAGGCAATAGATTGAGTTTGGATAACTGACAATAGTTTGTCTAAAAAGCTTGTAAGAATTTTAAGCCTAAATATTCATTTCCTTTAAGAGAGAGTACACTTATTATGATTCTATTTCTAAAACTTGTTTTAAATCTTTGTTGAGACTTGTAATAGCCGTTTGTAAACATAAAAATGATTAAGACATTCATTTTCTTAACTATTTTGTCCAAATAACCATCCCTTTTCACATAAACCTGTTGTTTCACCTAATTGAGCCTTGGCCTTATTAAAAAAATTAATCATAAGCCCTTCTACTAAGATTTTCTCATTTTTTATCTATTTTTATTCTCATTTACTACTTTGATTAGTGTTAAATGTTACATCTATGAAAGAAAATGAAGACTTAAAATTTAGTTGGGGTTTCATAAGTGATTCAAAAGAAAAAAAAAAAGAGGAAACAAAAGAAGAGAAGATGAAGAATGAAGAGAAAAGAATATTGAGAGTTTAAAAAATGATGAATAATATAAAAAAATTAAGTAAAAAAAAAGAGATGTTGATCTTCATTGATACTTGTAACATTTGCCATGAGTGTTATTTAAAAATCACACAATTTAAACAAAGTGTAGTTAAGGAGTTGATCCTAAAACTAACTTAGGAAATAAATCATTTAAATTAATAAACAAATACACTATCACAAAATAAATATTGAAAGCCTTTAAAAAAATTTATAGGTTTTACCTATAGCATAAGGAAGCAAGCTAAATGAAAGTACAATAAAAAGATGTTATCATGATAGCATTAAATTGCTAATATGACAGCCCTCCCGGGCCAAGTTTCAGGAGTCACCGTTCCACCATTCGACGCCCATTTGAAGTGATTTTAAAGCTCACATGTCATTTTTAATGATTACTAATAGTGTACTAAATTACAAAATGATCTAACGGTTAGATTAGAATTTGGACACTCTACAAGATTGGATAAACTTGCTATCATGACAGCATTTCTGGACCAACTTTCGCAATGCACAATTTCATCATCTGAGGTCTAATCGAAGTGATTCCAAAGCCTACATGTCACTTTTAAAGAGTACTATTAGCATACCAAATTTTAAAAAGATCTAATGGACAAATTAAAATTCGTGTATGTTGCAAATTCAGCCAATTTGCTATCATGATAGCATTAAATAACTGTCATGCCAGCACCTTCGGACCAACTTCAGGAATGCACCATTCCTCTATACAATGTCTGATCAAAGTGATTCTAAAGCTCACACAAAGATTATAAAATTTTTCACTTGTGATCCAAATTTTAGAAAAATCCAACGATCGAATTAAAATTGGACACCTGAATATAAAAGTGTAGCCTTTTGGTAAAAATCATTTTCAAATTATCCAAATCTCATCCTAATAGTCAAAAACATGTGAAAACACTTTGGACATGTTAAATAGGATTACAAGTATCTAATAAAATATTTAAATGATGAAAAAATCTCTTATATCAAAATTTGACCACCCGGGTGCCATTTCCCAAAATGGACCCTATGCCCTTAAAATTTACAAAGCACACAAGAGTAGCTAAAAATCATTCCAAATATCATATACATATATGAATGTACACGTTAAATATTTTCACTTGGCTTAGAGATCTCTGTGGGGTTCATGCACCCACTTTCTCTATTCAGGGTATTTGTTTGCTCATAGCACACTATTTGCAATGTAACTACTTTGCATTTACTTGTAGAATCACATATATACCAAAATAAGTATTTACTTGTAATGAAAATTTGGTCTACTAAATAAATCCATCAAAACCATACACCATAACTAACTTTCATAGCCCTACAAGTAGACAAAAATTCATACATAAGCTATACAATCCACATATATTCACACACATATATATATAATCATATCCTACTGGCACCCTAATCCTAAATACATTATAATAGATTTTCTCAAAAAGAAGGGGTTGCAATTCTTTACAATTTACAAACAACCCCTAGCTCTACTCCTTTCTCCGTCCACCACTGGTTCCTTCACATAGACCTAAAAATATTGAAAAGAAAGGAGTGAGATAACCACAATCTCAATAACAAAGAAATCTACATTAATTATTACTAAGTAAGTCACAATCAAATAAACAAATAATTGATTCAATATAGTATATAATTTAACCATTTCAAATGCATAAATGCATGACATAGGCCAATATGGCCTTTTCTGACCAACAGAATGCCCCTTGACACTCTTTAGCTTGCAGGTAAACCTTATATCCACTTATACTTTTAAAGGCACAAAACATAATCTAAGACATGATCAAATCCACCTAATCGCATGTGCTCCTTCAACGTGAATCTTGAGCAGCCGAAGCTAACTCCTTTCTAGAGCCAGCTTGATTTACTCTCCATGTGAGGGCTACCTTGGCTTAAACACTCAATCTCACACTTCATATGTCAGATTCCCTCACCCACTGAGAGGTGTCAAACACTTAATCTACTAACCACTTTAGTACACTGAGCCCATAATATGAAAGGTAACACTGAGTACTGGTACTGTGTCATAGAATATCACAAGTTCACATCTCCCCGCTGGTGAACTCCCATGTAGATCATGCTTTCACTCTTATCTATCTTTCCCGAGTATTGACCACTTCAATACTCTAAGTGACCAAGTAATACCCCATAAGTTTTTATAAAACACAATTAATTGCATTTAATAATTTAAAACATGTAATTCATGATAGCTAGTAATATTTATTTAATAATAGCTAAACAAAGCAATAAGAAATTTAAATTTTCTTGTTACCTCAATCCTTTGGTACCAAAAGGATTTCCCTTATACAGAATAAAACTTATCTTGTTATTTATCCTCCAATTAAGTTCCACCAATAATTCTCTACAATATATAAGTGATCCATATCACTTTTCATAACAAATAGCATTAATGAAGACTATAACTCATACCATACAACTTAGATCAATGAGCCGTAATCCATCCTAATGGTCCATATATTAAATCAACTATTCACATAGTATCACTTAACCATGAAAATCATTTATTAGCTACCATTAGGCTAATTTTAATTCATATAATTTTTAATTAATTAAAAACCTTCACTTAGTGTCACCAACTTTCACCATTAGCCCTTATAATGAAACCTAAGCTTAATTTAAATCTCATTGGATTTAAATAGCACAATTATAACTAAATCAATGGGCTTAAACCATTAAGGAGCAAAACTCAATCTCTTGGGGTTTGACTTTTACACTAAACTCTATTTTTCATCCAATCACTCACTCAAACATTAGAGCATCATATAAAAACTTAAAACAATCTCCTAAGGACCCAAAAAAACTGAAGCTTACAAGAATAAAGTCTATGGGATGAAAATTCAAAAATTCTTTCTTCCAAAATTGAAGAAAATCAAGAGGAAAGGAAGAGGATGAAATAGAAAATTTACCTACTGCGTAACCAAGCTTCAATAGCTACAAAGCCTTCTAAATCCAAGCCTAACTTCCCTCTCTTCCTTCCTCTCTCACTCTCTTGTCCATTCTCTCTCTCTCTCTCTCTCTATTCTTTTCCTTTATTTCATTTCTGCATTTCTTGCTACTGTCTGCCTTTAGGGAAATTATAAGAAAGGGCCCAACATTTTTTATTATAGCACAAAAGCTCGGGTCAAACTTTGGTAATTTTTTCATAGTTAAAAAATAAAATAAAATCAAACTTTTAATTAGTAAAATTCAAACTTAAAACCTTTATCAAATTATTCTTAATTTTAAGTTAATTATAGATTTTTTTAAAATAAACTCAAGTCTTAAAAATTTCGGGATGTTACAATAACTCTTGTAAATAGTTGTGGTTTATCCTTCAATTTTTTTATCTTCATTTAACATGCTTGGGACTAATTAAAGAAAGTAATTTTGACCTATTGAATAATTTCATTTCATTATCTTATCTAAAACATTACAACATTTAAAAAATCCTTTTGATTTATGTATGTAATGGCATAATTTAGTGAAAATTAAGATGAGAAACAAGCTTATAGTAGATGGATTACAATAGGTGAAAATGGGTGAAACACAACCCTTAAATACCTTAAGCGTAGAGTGTAAACACTTAACTGGTGAGGGATAATCTATTAAAATTTATCTTTACTTAATTAAGTACATTGCTACTATTATGTTTGGAAGAGAGGAAAGATTTCTAATTAAATTGAGTTCTTGAAAGTTTGCATTGTATTTGACCTTGAAATATTCACATTTTCTCTTGTCATTTTGTATAGTTATTTTCTTTTTGCTTGAGGACAAGCAAACATTCAAGTGTGGGAGTTTGATGACTTTCAATATTTGTTGAATTTATTTCTATTTTAAATGTAATAAGAAGTTATTTATTTGAATTTTTTTAGCAAAAATATGATTAAGTGGATGAATGTGTATGAAAATGGGCTTGAAAATGTGTTAGAAGTTAGTAGACCAATTCTAGTATTAATTATGAGTTTTATGCATTTAGGGAGGCCTAATTTAGGGGCCTAAAGAAGAAAATTTTAGAGCATAAGTCAAAGGAATTAAATCTAAAAAGAAAATCTGAACAGGCATTTTTGCTATAGTGAAGTGCAATTTTAATAAAATGCACAGTTTTGACTCTTAAAAAATTTTTAAGGCTTGGGCACCTCATTTTCATGCATTCTTCATCTCTAGCAGCTGCAAAACGTCTAAGAAGAGTAAAAGGAGCTAAAGAAGAGTTGGAGAAGCTTAGGTTTAGTGAAAAATCAAGAGTTTCACTCAAATTTTCTTCAATTAAGCTTTTCTTCTCCTTCTTCTCTTTACTTTGCTATATATATATATATATATATTATTAATTTTTCTCTCATGGAAGTCATGTGTGGCTGATTTTCTCTTAATCTAAGATAGCTATGAACTAATTCTTAGATTAGAACATATTTGAACCATTTATTTGAGTTTAATATTAGTTTTATTTACTTAATCTTGTACTTATTTATCTACTTAATACTTGATCACATTGAGTGTGAATTTAAGGGTTTATGGTTTGCCTTAGAAGAGAAAAATCTAAATTTGACCATTAAATTGAGTAATATGGGATTAAAATTATTTTAATTTACCAATGAAACTGGAATATACCTATTAGACTATATAATCATATTAGAGTAGATTTATGCATTTTTTTCTTTTGGGTAATTATGTTAGGAATAACATATTAATTTAAGAGATAGTGTAATTAATTGAAAGATAATTATTTCTATTAATACCTAGATTAACAAATTAATATTAAGTAAAATTATTTAAGTAATTACATGCTCTATAAATTTAAGAAGGGATTAGCTCCCCTAGGTTACCTTAACTATTTGTAGTCGTTGGGATTTTAATTTTAGTGCATTCATATAATTTTATTTTTTATTTTGCAATATCAAATCTAAATTTTGTTTTGCTTGATTAAAATGAAAATGAAGAATTTATTGTCTAATTATCAATTAACTTGATTTTATTATGTATTATTTTTGTAAGATTGACTTTGAAAATAAGAATTTATTGTCTAATTATTTTTTTTTTTGTCTAATTATCAATTATTTTTGTAAGATTGACTTGATTTTTATGTATCAAATACACTTGCAAAATTCGTTACATAATTGCGTGCATCAGAATATCAAGCATTTTTATTTTATTTTAAGTGTTTTTCTTTTATGTTTAGTTTTATTATCTTTGCTTGCTTGTATTTTGTGGTATCTTTAAATTGTAAGGTCTTATAAGTTTTAAAGTGATATTAGATAGTAATGAAATACATTTTTTAAGAAGGCATCAAAAGTATTTGTGTATTTAAAAAATAATACTTAGTCAAATTAATATTAAAGTGAAAAAATTAATTGAATATTATTATGAATTGAATGTGAATATAAAAAAGATAATTTAATAAAAAAATTGCATATAATGTTATAGTTGAATTTAATTAAATTTTTTTCTTATGCCTTAAGTGTTTTTTTTTTCTCTAACAAATGATATCAAAGGTTATTTATATACAGACTAGTGGTATCAGAGCATATTATGCAAGAACTAATAGTATTAGAGCCTCTTTATAAAAAGTATGAATTTAGCTAACTTTTTATTTTCATTTTCATTATCTTCTCCATTACAATTAACTCATGTCAAAATTTATTAGCTCTTCAAGGCTCATTTTTATATTATATATATAGTAGAAGAATAAACTACTTATATTTATAAATGACAAGTATCTCTTATTTTATATTTTTCATTATCTCTCATTATTTCTCTTATTTATTTCTTAATTCTCATAAGGATCCTAATACTATTGAGGACTACTATTTTGTATCACCTTTATATAAATATTTTTTAAAGTAAGAACAAAGCCTATTAATTTGACGATACATCAGGGATCACGGATAGTGATGAGATATATTCCTTTGCAATTAATAAAAAAACACCATGAAATTTTTATTGATGAAGGAGCTTTACGTATCATGAGTCATTTTATCAATCTTGTAAATTTATTATCAATATTTTATCTCATTTTCATTCAATTTAATTTATATGCACTACTTTTTATCTCCTTTCATCAATAAATTTTTCAATAATCTCTTCCACTATATGAAAAATTAATTAATTTAAATTTTTGTGTCTAGCTTCTGTAATGTCAATCCACAATATCCACAATAAGACTAGATAAGTGGGTAATATTAGTGTAAAAATAAAATTATTATATTATCTAGCCTTAATTCTTGAAAGGCAAGTGGCTTGTATTTATATATACATAGTCTTGGGTAATATTTTTTATATTTTCTTGCACTAATTACAATTCTTATATGTTATAGTTATCATTAATTTCTTTGTGTTTGTTGCTCGTATTTGCATGAGTTCCATTAATTTTCTTCCCTAAGCAAGCAACTGAGTGTTGAAATTAAATACATATTCAACACATAAGTTAAGATTATTTTTGTAAACTTTAATTTTTTTATATATTTAAATTATTTTAATATCTTTTTTTATTTATATTTTATGATAGAACATTGAAGATAATATTATATGATAAGGGAAAGCGTCGCCGACCACCAAAAATACAACTAAAAAAATTTCCTATCGACTTAGATCTTATTAAAGATGAGTAATTTGAATTCAATGCCCTTCATCCACAATCATTTTATATATTTCTTTCTTTATACTTATCATTTGATTTCAATTTTCAGTGTATCAACAACTAAGGAGTATAGAGTGTGGAAACTATATTATCTATTATATGTATGAGATTATTCAATCCAAATCTAATGAAAATTTACACCTGATAAGTAGTTGTTTTATCTTAATAATATTAGTTTTATGAAACTTTTGAATTTCTTTTAGTGTATTTATTGCTAAATCTAATTTATTAATAGATTAAAATTTGCAACACTTTTGAGAATGAGTACCCCTACATTGGTGAAGATATAAGGGAGATTTAAAATAATTGACAAGTCAACATCTTCTAGAGCTATTTATATAGTTGGGATTTCATCATTTGTTCATTAAATTAGGATTTTAGCTAGATTTGTAGAAAAGTTAGAAGGATATGAACTTTAGTTAGTGTATTGTGGTAGTTTGTTAGACTTTTGCATAAATATTGAGTACTTGAATAGCTGATATAAGTTTTAGTGTTCAATTTGTTTGCTTGGTATATTTTATGCTACTATTACTATCAAAGACTCACGTTGAAGCTTGTAAGGGCAAAGGAAGATATGCATAACAAGACCTAAAACTTTTACATGCTCCCATTAAAAAATTTTTTTCCCCCCATCATTGAAAAAAAAAACAATTGCTTCCTTACAAAAATTCATTAGTCTCATATAAAAATTTATAATCTAAAAGACTAAAAAATGTATCCCATTAAAAAATAATTTTTATTTTATTATAATTTTTATGTTTTGTTCATTCTTTTTAGCATTTAATTTATTATGTTATATACTTAATACAAATTAATAAATATTTAAAATTATTTTTATAAAAATATTATGCCCCTACTAGTTCACTTTTCTAGGTGTGTATATTATATGTTGTGGGCTGGTTCAATTTTGGCTGTGAAAAAAAATGCTAAATGCCTATTTTAAAAAAGCAACATGAAAATGATTTTCTTGTAAATTGAATAACAAGTCTAGACCTAAAAAGTGACTCTATAGATCTTAACTGTCTCATATGTTGTTTCAAGTGGCTGTATTATATGTTTAATTTTATAGTTTTTGTTTAGGTATTTTTGTTGTGTGTTTTTAAATTGCAAAGTCTCATAAATTTCAAGGTGACATTTAGTATGTTGGATAAGGCTGGTGACTAAGAAGGGAACAAATTGGGTGTTCAAAAAATTTCACAATGTTTTCCTAACCCAAAAAGATGAAAAAAAAAATAAAATTGATTCAATTGTAGAAAGCTTTTGATAGATAAAGAGGTTAAGGAGGAGGAAAAAGCTTGATACAATAAATTTATCTAGTTCAGTCTAACCATTGGGCTTTTGATAGAAGTTTTTCTTTTAATTTTTTTCCTTCTTATATATTTTCTCCTCATTCAAACATAAAGGTAAAATTTTATTACTACGACCTACATCTCTTAACTCAGCCCACCAAAAGTGAAGTTATTTCTATCAAGTATCAAGTTATAATTAAGCCGCTCAATAAAAAACATTCAAGTTATGAGGAAACTATATTTATAAACAAGTAATTTGTTTATTATTTGTTTTGCTTTTATTTTTTGTTGCTCTAGAGCATTTTTTTTATCAGTAAAATAGGAGGAGAAATTTTCAAAAATAGTAATTTTTTAATTATTTTCAAGAGTTTTCCTTCTTAATTATTTTTCCTTCCTGTATTTTTTTTTCCCTATCGAAAAGAAGGAAAAGACAAGCACTTATTGGAATCTCATGCCATTGGGGTCTTTTTGTATTGTTTATTTTCTTACTTTCAGTTTAGGTTTTATTATTTCCTTATGTTTGTATATATGTTATAATTACCATATTCTCTTCGCAAATGTAATATTTAATTAAATAAAAGAAAATATCATAATTGATGTACCTGAGATGCCCAAAAAGGAACCACCAAGCCTTGGTCTCGGGTCCTTTTCCACACGGCAGAAAATGTGAGGTGTCTTGATTCTCAGCACTAAGCTAACACCAGCAACAATACCAAGCCTACTTGGTGGCCGATAAACCCACATGAAATTCTAACCAATCAGTTCTAGTCCCATTGGCAGCTCATCCATTTGCTCATGGGAAAGGGTCCCAACACTTCCAAACCATACCTAAACTCATGGAATGGAAACCTGAACTGTACTGGTCAGGTTGACTCGTGAACCGGCCTTTCCACCTAATGTAACTCTGAAAATTAAAAAAAAAAAATAAAAAAATAATTCAAAAAAAGAATTCAGTCTTTGAGTTTTGCCTTTAAAAAATAGAGAGTCCTCTCAATCCTGAATCCCTAGCGGATGAAACCATAGATGCTCTATCAATTCTTAAGATAAATTATGAAGATTTAAATTTACTATCAAGTTTCTAATACAAATATGTAACATTATAATTCCGTCAATTTTTTTTACACATTCATTAGCATTAATTTTTGTTTGTTGAAGGTGATGAATATGTGAATGTTCCAAAGCCCCTATCTTTGCTTGATAATATTGCTAATAGTTTCAGTTTTTCTCATTTAACTCCTAATGTCTCAATGTCCAAAGATTTGAATGAAGTTAATGATGATTTTGGTGTTGGTGTTTATTAATTTTAGAATCGTTAATTATTAAAGGGTTGAATTGTAAATATTTAAAATGTTATATTTTATTATTGTTAGACTTTTGGTTATGTATTTTTTATAATTATTATTGTATTTTTATCTTGTATTAGAGATTATTTTTGGATTTGATTGAATGTTTTCATAATTAATATCTTTTTATTTAAATTATATTATTTTAATCAATTCTAATTAAACTATTAACCCGTGACCATTGATTTCATCAGTTTAGTGACCGGTTCGATTAGAGTTGGGTGCCTTCTTGTCCTGCCATTTCAGACATTCATGAGTACTGATGGATGATTCAACATTTTGTGTAATGGGCCCAATTGGATATACGATTGGGCCTGGCCTTTATCGCAAGGCCCGTAATGGCCCAGGTTCCATCTCTTCGAACGTGTTGACTAACATGCCATCTGCTAGGCGGAATCTCTGTCCAACTAGAAGAAAAATCTGGCACATCTCGTTGCTTCGATTGTGAAGCGAGTCTGGGAGATCACTACCATGAACAGGGATACAACTTGAATTTTAATCAATATTAATATTTATTTAATAAAGATAGACACAGGCTATGACCAAATGTTAAATGTTTTTGTTAAATATTTAAAATCGTTTAAAGAGGAAGGGCGAGAATTTTAGCCATTGGAGAAAAAGTTAGCCACTTTTGAGATTGTAAGAGGGGAAACCAAGAAAATGAAACAACCATGGTAAACTTTAATATATATGTGTGATCAGTGAATGTGTGTGTGTATATACTTATATGCTTTTTATCAATAAAATGCAAATATAGAATTCATGTTAAGTTGTATTATACACTTTCCTCTCTTATTCTGGGCTCCAAAGAGTTCTTTATTTTTATTTCTTTCATTATACCTATAACAAATATTACTCCCTCTGTTAAAAAAATATAATGTATTTTTAATTGAATCTCACCCTCAATAAAGTAGTTATTTGTGTTCAAATTAACCTTATCTTTTCATATTTATCTTTATTTAATATGATATTTTATTTTAAAATAAATATAAAGTGATTATTCAATAGGAACACTTTTGAAAAAAATGTAATAATTACACCTTAAAAATTAAAAATACCTTGTATTTTTTAACATGTAACCCTTAAAAAAATGTATTATATTTTTTAACAGGGGAGTAATATATATCTGAATTTCATTTCTCATTATTATTTGACAAGTTCAAAGCTATTCTATCTATTTTTTTTATAGATAGTATTCATGAATAAATGATTAAAACCAAAAAAAAAATAAAGAGCAGCAAATTATATTCCCAACCGATCATCAGTAATTATATATATATATATATATATTAGCTTTATATATTTAAGAAATATTGAAACTTTTAATCTTTCAAGTTTGCTTCAATTATCAATTTGGTTCCTTAAATTTAATTTTTATCAATTTGGTCTATAACATTTTCTTAAATTATCATGTGAGTCTTTTAAATTTTAAAAAACTCAAAATAATTTAATGTATAAAATATATTGATGAATTTGCTTCTATGTGTAGTTAAATGTGAACAAATTAAGCTTTAAATTAGTTTAATTTTTATCAATGTAATCACGTAAATTGTGTTTTGTCTCATGGTTTTTTGAAATTTCAAAGTTTTTTACCTAAATAATTATAATTTTTTTCATTAATATTTTTTTTTATTTATGTCAATAAATTTTAACAATATATCTTAACCATATCGATAAAAAAATAAACTGAAGGTTAAATTGATAAAAAAATAAATTTAAAAGACTAAATGGATAACTAATATATAATTCGGAAACTAAAAGTTACATTCTTTATATTTAATATGTTTATTTTCAATTAACTCAAAATATGTAAATCTTTTATAAATTATTTATGCTTTAAAAATTTTGTGGTATTAATATTATTAAAACATTAAAATCCACTTGTCTTCATTTCATTAGATAAAAGTATATTAAATATATAAAAATAATTATTTAAATCTTGCCTCCAATTTTATATGATGAATGAAAAAGTGTGTTTAAATGAAAAATATTTTAATAAATTCAGAATTTTAAACGAAAAATATATTCTAAATAAGTATGTTGTTTCTAAGAAAAGATAAATGCACGCAATAAAAAATAAATATTTTTAACCAAATATTGTCAATTTTTGGAGAAAAACTGAATAAATAATATCATTTATAGTTGTAACATACTTCCTTTATTTTCTTTTTATGAGACAAAAATATCTAAGTTATCATACCAATAATATGGTTCTAACTGATTATGTCTTAAATTATTTTACATCTTTTCAATTTTACCTTCAATTAATGCTTATTATTTATTTAATTTTACTCCAAAGTGGGTCAAGTCTTTTTATTCATTAATTAAATACATTTAGAAAACATATTGATTAATTATTCCCAAGAGTTTGTAAATTATCTTACATGTGGAGACATCACATACTCCAAAATTTTATCTACCAATTACCAATGAAAATTTTTTTTTTTTCTCAAGGTACTAAAAATTGCATTGGTCATAGCACTAATTCAAAGGTTAATAGTTAAAATCGTAATCGAACCATAAATCCAATAATAAATAAAGCATTTTATTAAGTTATAGCACTAGTTCATGGGTGGATTGATCTAGATTACCATACCATGCATTTTGCAATTCACATACTGTAATGTGAGCAACACTGATTGTTGGTGGCACCGGCAGTGTAGACATGAATGACGAACGACGAGCTGCTTGAGTCGTGCCCGGAAGGACACTGTCCTTAAGAACTATTCGGGCACACCAGGACGACAGATTGGCAGTTCCTCAAGATTAAACAAGCACTTTCTGTTAGGCAAGGAGACAGAACAGCATAAACAAAAAATGAACTCAGATTAACATGATAGTAGAAGGCAGAGGGAGGAGAGAATTGCCTCGAAAACTCAAGAGGCTAGTGAGTTGCTCTGTCCACACCCATGGCTATATATATAGCATGAAGATAGAGACATGAATGTTGGCTCATAATCATTGGATTAAGGCTTTGGTTACACTCATAAATCACATTTAAATAGCATTAGTCTTCAGACGTTGGCAGACACATGCGCTTAAGACATTAACTCACAAAATCGGTTTTCAAAAGTGGTTTGATGCCCAAAAAAACTATAAAGGCTTCAAATTCAAATTTAAACACCAAAATTTGAGATTTTTCAGGTAAGCTAAAATAATTATTTATTTAATTATTTTGTAAAAATTATTCGATAAAAGGAACCCATTACCTCTTGAACTCACGCACAAAGGGGCGAATCAGCTGATTTCAATTGCGATTGCCCTAAGTTGGCCTGTCTCATGTGTGTGAGCCCACTTCTCCTCTAAGCCCATTTTATTAACCCACTTCATTCCTTAGTATTTATATACTAGGAGAGTCCTTTATTTAGTCAATGTGAAACTTTTGACACACACAACACAATCCCCTATATGTGTCAAAAGGATCTATTTTCATCTGAGTTATTTACACGGAGGATAATCACTTCAAATTTGTTGTCTATTGACATGAACCAAATCTAGACTAATCAAACTTAGTACACAAAAAAGTCAGTGTAACTTCGTTATTGAACCAACAAATCTTGAGCATATACTAAAGGTCTTATTAATCAGATTATACCCCTACAATCTCTGCTGTTAACGATAGTTTTGCACGTTATCGGTCATACACATGCTTGGTTTTAACAAATGCTCTAGAAATTTCACCACGATCTCATAGGAGCAGCCCCACTCCACCTTTGTATAGGTGTTTTTATCAAGTGTATCTGCAATGAATACAATATCCATAAGGACTATGAAAACATTAAGGTCCTGTTTGGTATAAGGTATTGAATTTTATAGGATTGGGATTGGGATTGGAATTGGGATTGGGGCTGGGATTAGGATTAAAAATAAGTTTTAAAATTATGTTTGGTATAACATGGGATTAAAAAAAACTCAAGTTTAACCCAAAAAAATAGCTAAAAGATAATATTACCCTCATCTCCATCATCATCCTCTCTCTTTCAGAAACCCTCACCTCCATCGTTCAATCTCCATCCTCTTCCACCTTCCTTAATGTTATTAGCGTGGTAGGGTAAGCACATCTGCCATCACTAGGAGGTCCAGAATGAGATTCTTGCCTTTCCTCTGTTTCACGCTACCAATCATTTGTCCTTGCCAGTTGCTGTTAAGCTCATTCTTCTACCACCGTCGCTGCTGGAGTTGCTGTCGTCTACCGCTACAAGGAGTTTTGTTCAGGCCACAAACTCTCCTATCTCTACGTTGCTGTCGATTTGTGCCCTCTTTGTCTCTACGTTGTGGTAGTTCTCTTCCGTCATCGTTGTGGCAGTTCTCTTCTATCGTCTTTAGTCGCTGTCATCTCTGCGTTGCAAGGTCGAGGATGATGGAGGAGATCCGTTTGCAATGATGGAGGAGTAAGCTGACTGGGTAGGTTTTTGATGAGGGCATTTCAATCATGAAAATTTCAATCCCAGGATTGAAATTGCAAGTACTAGGGGGGAGGTGGTATTGGGTATTCTCACCAAGATGGGATTGAGTTTGGGAATAAATTTGTCATTATCACCTACCAAACATAAAAGCTTGGTATTACTCAATCCCAAACCTAGTCCCACTTAGCCAGTGTGCTGTGTACCAAACAAGCCATAAGAGCTTTCGCTCAGCCTCCGTTCAATGCATTCTTGCACTTTCTCAAGCCATAGGAAGGGATAAAAATTCAGTGCTAACAGAACTAACAAGTAACTTATTCTTACCCATTAAAACTTTTTCATGGGATCTCCAATCACAAAGGTTAGGTTGCCATTACTGTTAATTTCAAAAACGCTTAAGTCCCATTTCCCTCGACATTTCAATAATAAATTTCTTCCCTAAGGGTTTAGTTAATGGATCCGCCAGATTTAACTCTGATCTTATATAATCGATTGAGATATGACCCCATCTTTGAGTAGCTGCCTTATAATATTATGTCTTATTTTTAGCCATTGCTATTATAGACTAGCTATCACAATGTAAAAATATTGATGGTGTGGGCTTTTCACCTATTAGAATACTCGCTAAGAAGTTTTTCAACCACTCAACCTTAGTTCCAGCCAGCTTCATGGCAATAAACTCAGAATCCCTTGAGGATTTTGTGTTGAGTTTCTATTTTACAGAATTTTAGGTTATTGCATCACCATCAAGAGTGAATATATAGCCACTAGTGGATTTTGTCTCTTTTAAATCCGAAATCTAGTTAGCATCACTGTATCCTTCCAATACAATAGAAAATCTACTCTAAAATGTACCATAATTCATGTTACATCTCAAATATCTCAAGACTCTTGCCAGAGCCTTCCAGTGTTTACTGCCAAGACAATGGGTATCTCTACTTAATCTGCCTATAACATAAGCTATATCAGGCCTAGTAAAATTTATCAAATGCAAAAAACTCCCAAATATCTATGCATACTCAAATTGAACAACTGGGTCACCCTTGTGCTTTTTTAATTGCATACTTGAATCATAAGGAGTACTTAGAGGAGCATTTTCAAGATGTCCAAACTTTTTGAGAATTTTCTCAACATAATGTTCTTGGGAAAGCAAAATCCCATTTTCATTTCTTATGATTTTTACACCTAAGATTACCTTAGCTTCACCTGTATCTTTCATATCAAAATTTGAAGAAAGAAAATTTTTATTTCATTAACAACACACATACTAGAGCCAAAAATTAGCATGTCATCAACATACAAGCATATAATCATACAATCATTATTCACAAGCTTTGTGTAAACACACCTTTCTACTTCAATAGTAAAAAATCCATCAGTTGTCAAAACTTGATCAAGTTTCTCATGCCATTGCTTAGGCACTTGTTTTAAGCCATACAAAGATTTGACAAGTTTAAAAACTTTATTTTCTTGCCCAAGAATCACCATTTAAAAAAGTATTTTTAACATCTATTTGATGAACAAAAAAGCTTATAAATTGAAGCCAAGAGTAATAAGAACTCTTGTAGAAGAGATTCTAGTAACAGGAGAAAATGTGTTAAAATAATCTATATTTTCTTTTTGAGTAAAAATCTTGGCCACAAGCCTTGCTTTATATTTATCAATTGAACCGTCTGGAAAATATTTTTTTAAAAAAATTCATTTACACCTAATAGCCTTAGCTCCTTGGGCAAATATGCTAAAATCCAAGTTTTATTTTTCCTTAAAGAATCAATTTCAATTTCAATTGCTTCTTTCCAAAATTTGGCATTAGGAGAAGAAATAGTTTCATAAAAATTTACAGTTCATCTTGCACTAAATAAGTGTAAAAATCATCTCCAAAACTTGTTTATTTTTTTTGCCATTTACTTCTCCTTTAAATCAAATCCTCATTTAAATTTTGTTCAAAACTCTAAATTCTCAACAGGTTTAGAATATGCTCAATTTTCAAGGGAAAAACATGTTCAAAAAATTCAGCATCCTTAGTCTCAACAATTGTGTTTTGGTCTAAAATATCACTTTTTAAAACTAAAAAACAATAAGCTGCACTTTGTTCAGCATACCCAATAAACATACAATCAGAAGTTTTAAAACAAATTTTTCTCTTTTTAGGATCGAGAAATAAAAACTTTATTAGACACTCCTACACTTTCAAATATTTTAAATTTGGGGTAAACCCTTTTCATAACTCATAAGGTGTTTTTTTTGTTTTCTTATAAGATATCCTATTTTATAAAAAAAACATGCAGATAAAATAGCTTCACCCCACAAGTTATCAGGCCTAGAAGAACTCACAAGCAAAGCATTTATCATTTTTTAATGTTTTATTTTTTCTTTTTGCAACACTATTAGACTCGGGAGAATATGGAGGTGTTATCTCATGTATAATTCCTTCTTTTTCACAAAAATCATTTAACAAGACATATTCTCCACCTCTATCAGATCTAACCCTTTTAATCCTTTTGTTTAATTGATTCTCAACTTTTGCTTTATATAAAAGAAATTTTTCAATGGCCTCATCTTTGTTTTTTAACAAGTATACCTTAGTATATCTTGAAAAATCATCAATAAAGTGATATAATATTTTTTACCACCTCTAGTCATGGTTTGTTTTAAATCACCTAAATCAATATGAATTAAAGACAGTAATTTAGATTCTCTTTTACTAGAAAAATGAGGTTTTTTTTACTTTGTTTAGTGTTTACATATACTTCACATTTTCCAAAATCATTGTTTTTAATTTCAAAAAGTAATCCAAGTTGTCGCATCATATTTGTATAACCTTTACTAGTATGACCTAGTCTAGCATGCCATAGATTAAAGGAATCAACCATATAAATAGGCATATACAGAAGATTCAGTCTTGTTCATTTCATCAAACATTCAAAACAAACAGTCCCTGATTACAATACCCTTTGCCCACAAACACATTATTTTTTGTCACTACAAACTTGTCAGATTCAAATGACACTTTAACCCTAGCTTTCACTAAAAGAGTAACTAACACTAAGTTTGCTCTAACTTCAGGCACATGCAGAATATCATTCAGAGCTAGAGTCTTTCCTGATGTGAGCTTTAAGATCACTTTTCTTTTTCCTTGAACTTTGACAGTTTAGGAATCAGCAAGGTAAACACGGTCTTTCCCTTCCTTTACAGGATCATAGGAGGTGAACATCTCTTGGCTAGCACATACGTGCCTAGTAGCCCTGGAGTCACCACCTATTTTTTCACCTCAGAAATCAAGAGAGCTTGTGACAACTGTAGCAATGATGTCACCATCACTATCACCATCTCATTGTACCAAATTTACATTTGGCTTTCGAGGTTTGTCATGGTTCACTCTCTTCCTACACTGTGCTGCATAGTGTCCTAGTTTACCAAATATAAAAAAATCTCATTTTTCTTGAAAGAGGGGTTAAAAGTATTGGGTTTGTAATCAGAGTTTTTTTCTTTTTGTCTTTGGTTTTAGGGTCATACCGCTTATTGTGAGGCTTTGTCTCCACCAAGTTGGCTTTGGATGTCATCTCTCTGGTTTGAGCTGCACGTACTGCCTTGCGGTTGGTGTTTTGATGATGATGTGAGTGATCAGGTCAGTTAAGGATAAACTACTTTTGTTTGTGTTTCAGCTATTGCTTGTAATCATTCCATGATTCTGGCAGCTTCTCAATCAGGATCCCAGCAACAAACTCTCTGGAAGGTTAATGTTTTCAGCACGAAGCTCCTCTAGCAACTTATGATATTCATTGATTTGCTCCTTCACATTCTTGTTCTCAGTCATCTCTCATTTGTAATAGTTTCTCATAACGAGCTTTTGCTTGCTGGCATCCTTAGCAGTGTTACTTTGTCACTAAGGACTCCCATATCTTACAAGCTTCCTTATAGACACAATAGACATTGAACAAATCATTAGATAAAGTGCTAATTATAGGTGTTGGTATACCTTTTTGTATAAGTCCATGCAACTCTCTGGGTTTGATCAATATCAATAGGAGGCTCGGATTGAGCAAGAGCAGTGGCTACACCATGCATGTCAAGAATGGTGAAGACTCGTTCCTGCCAGCGTTTGAAGTTCCTACTATCAAAGACTTCTATCTTCAATATGTCTGGGAAAGACCTCGGCAGGGGAATGGCAACAACAGTAGGGATGTACTGATCTCCAGTCGAACTATGGACACACCTTTGAGAATGACATTCTCAGCACTGTTGGTCGCTATTTGGTTGATTAGTTCTTAAGATTGTTGGCGGCACTAACAATGTAGACGTGAACAATAAACGATAAGCTACTTGAGTCGTGCCCGGAAGGAC
>NW_026555838.1:0-48703 GCF_029017545.1 Prosopis cineraria | reverse complement strand
AACTATAGGTTACAGACAGATCTACACTGCTTCTTTGAACGATCTCTTCAGCATAGAACACACGAGTTTTAATCTTTGATAATAAAAGAGGCCATATATGTATATATAATAATCTTTTCAAGTATAATTTTTTATTCAAAAATTAATTAATGTTTGTATTATTTTAAAAACCCCACTTTGGAATACACATGAGATGTCGTATACAAAGCATGACGTTCGATTTCAGTGCTAATCATAATGCTCATCAAGGTAATGAGATTTGGATTGTCTAAATTTAAAATTTTTATTTATATTTATTGAAACAAACATCTATAAAAATAGAAAAAAAATTTATAAATCTATTTTATCATTAATCTCTACCAACCAAATTTAAAGTTGGATTATTCAAATTTAATATTAATTTTTTTATAATTTATATAAATTGACCATGCATGTGTTACTCTAGAGAGTTTGGATTTAAAATTTTTAACATGAAAAATTATTTTAAAAAATATTGGTTTTGAAAGTACTAGCTTAGAGATTATTTTTATTTTTAAATATTGTATTTGTAAAAATAAACATTTATAAACATTATAAAAACTTGAATTCTAAATCTAAATTGCCCAGAGTGTATATGTATTTATAAAAATTATAAAAAATTTAATATTAAATTGAAGAATTCAGAGTAAATTTGTATCGTTCAAATCAACAAATTGTTTAAAATTTTTATTTTAATAAATATTATATAAAAACATGAAATTTAGACCATATAGAGATATCAGACCCCTGATGAGCTCAAGTTACTAATTGGGATGATGAGCGCGCGCTTGAAACTGATTTTGACCAATGAACCTACCAAATGCTCTAGTAGTGGTTGATGTGTTGGACTACAGCTGGGTTAGCCAGTCCTTGAGTTGAACCAGTGACAAAGTATAGTTGACGAAGCTTCAAATGTAAAAAAAAATCCTTTAGGCTAAAAAAGATATAAAAAATCCTTTTAATGAGTGAGTTAAAATATATGTTCTTTTCATTGTCAAAAGGACATCTGTGTAAAAAATAAAATGGTAAATAATAATTGAGAAACTAATTATTTAGTTTTCAAAATTTTAACTCAATTATGACTAATGAATCCTTAAAGTTTAACTCAATGTAATCCAATTCATCAAGTTTGACTCATTCATAATGTAGCATCCTGATTTCAATTTAAGGAACTAGTTGCTAATCAAAGACAAATTAGTAATTTATGAATTGATTATAGTTTGGATATTAAATTGATATTTGTGTTGGTTGGTTGTTATGTTAATAGGATTGAAGGGTTTTACAACAAGCATTCAGAATGAACGCGCAAGTATAAGTGAGATTAAACTTATTGTGCCAAGCGCCGCGATGGGTACTACATATGCCCGACAGGCACATGGCACAGAATTTTACTTAAGAGCTAAGTTTGAAATCATGAATCAGAAGGAAGAGAGAAGGGAAATGTATCTGAAGGGTGAGGAAGGCTTGGCTCTGTTAGGGCATCAATTATCCAACAACTAGGAATTTTCTCCGATCAGTGACTTATTACAACCCTATACTACTAACTGCTTCCTCCTCCCTAATTTCTCTAAATTGATCGATATAGGAATTGAATCAGTTAAGAGTTATAATCTAAGGGAAATGTTTAAAAAGGGCTTTAAAATGTGAAACTAAAGTTTTACGACTAGTCTGAGTTAAATGATTGATTTTTAAGGATTAAGGCTTTATTCACCTAAATTATTAGGTTAAAATGCAGAAAAATGGTGAATAAATCAAGTGGGGTGTTATGGTCATTTGAAATACAGAAAGGTGCTAATTGAACTGTGTTTGTGTGTTAAGAGATTCAGTTTAGTTGAATTAATACCTACACTAAATGTTAGAAATTGACTGAAAGACATTGCATCGTGTAAATTGAGTATTTAAGATGTTTCTCGTGAGTAATTACACCCTTTAAGAATTCAAAGTGGTTGGTAACTTTTAGTAGTAAGGGTAAAAGGTAACTAAAGTAACCCTGTACTTATTTGTTTGTGAAATTATTTATAAGTATGTTATATAACTATGTGCATCATGATTTATGAACTGATAAAGTAGCAATATTGTGAAATGAATATGCATGCGGGTGTGGGAGTGATGTATGAAATGTATGAAATGAGACATATACATAGACATGTGCATTACATTCGCGAGTATACCCTAGACTAGGATAGGGGGTCACAGCCCTACTCTGTGCAAGGCTAGAAAGTCATGAAGGTCTTGAGCATAGAGCTTGACTCCACTAAAAAAGACCTAAAAGATCATTGAAGTCTTGAGTATAGAGCTTGACTCCGTCAAGAAGGACCTAAGATAATGATCCTTGAGTGTACCTTAAAGTAGGGTGGGGGTTGTGGTCCTATTCTATGTAAGACTAGGAAGTCCTGATAGTTGAAGTGTTGAGAATGCTTTGCTAAGTAGGACTCAAGAGACTGCCCATACGCGATGAGGATACCTGGTTTGAGACAGAGGTTTGGTGGGCCCTATTTTGTGTAAGGCTGGAAGTTTTGGTTCGAATGTAGAGCTTGCTCTACTAGAATGAAATCAGGAGTGTATGAGCATGAGCATGAGCATGATGGATGATGAGTATGAATTTGTGTATATGAATATTATACTGTTTTTATTAAAACACATGTTACTTTATCTCTTATTTATGATTTTACTTATTAATCGATATTTGGGGCTTGTTCAAGTTACTAGGACGTATGTCTCACTCTGTTATCTTTGTACATGGGTGAAGAGAGCATAAGAAGGTTGAAAAAGGATATTAGGAAAGAGTAGCCTTGATCAATAGTGGTATGACCACTTATGTGTAATAAATGTATAAAGTTATAGTTAGAGATTTGGGTTGCCAACTAAGATGTATAAATAAATGTGAATACAAACATATGAATGTGTACATGATTATGGTTGAAAACTTGCTTATGTAATGATGCCACATCTCATGGAGGGTACCACAATAGTAGATACGTGGGTAGGCCTAGATACTATCCAAACAAGTTTATATTATGTTATATAACTTGTTCAATCAGTATATATGAAATTGATGTGATGATTTGTGTATGTGTGAGAAAAGTTGACCAAATGGTGAGACTTGGCTCTATTTGTGTAAGTCAAGTGTATTTTTAATTCCTGACCATATGGTGAGGTAGAGCCCCATATGTGAGAAATGGATGGTTGAAAGTGGAACAAGTCTATATGTTTATGTGCTTATATGTTTATACCTCATATAAGTTCACAATTGTGTAATGTGGCATTGAGATGTCAAAATGAGTAATTGATGTGTTATATATGATATATTGCGTCAATTATGTGTATATAGTCCTTTTGAACTTGGTTCAATGCCTAAAGAGGTCTAATGAAACTAGGAATGATAATTGAACACTTAGGTTGCAAGTTTTGAAAGAAAAAGTAGCCTTTTGCACCTAAGTGTCCAATTTTAGATCAGATCGTTAGATCCTATCCAAATTTATCTCATTAGATAGCATATGTTATAAGCTTCATGTGAGCACTTAAATCACTCCAATGGGTCGTTAGATGTAGAGTTGGCATGTGGCAAAATTTTGCCTTACGAACTATCATGTGACAGCAGAATTTGCTATCATATGCACCACAACATATTGTGTACCACACCACAGGCATGGCAAAAAGAGAAATAGAGCATGTTGCTCTGTACCACACGCCACTGCACATGGCACATTTTCAGAAAAATGAATTGTGTTTCGTTAAGTCTTGAGATTTATGTTTATGCTTTTGTTAGCCCCTCTTATTTGACTATGCTTTTGATGAGGTTAGGATCCCGCATTTTGAAAATAGTTTAAGGGCTCTTACTCTGATATTATTTTATTATTATTTGATGATTGTGTGTTTAGGATAGTAAACTCTGAATTAAGTGAGAGACTTTAAATATAACACAATCCCTGTCTTTTCAAAAAATCATTTAATTTTTTATAACTTATCCCATGTAGCAGTGATGTGGATTAATAGAGTTAGAGTTTGCTGATATGTCATCCTTGTCTATGCCACATTCATTATACTTCATTAGCTTGATTAATTTTTATCATAAATCACTATTAACCATATGCAACCACCACTATTAACCTATTTTTTTAATTTCAAAAATATTTTTAAATTATTATAACTAAATAGATTTTCATTTTGTTTTGTTTTGAAAAATAATTCTAAAAGTGTATTACAAAATTGTTTTTAGAAAGAAAAAAATGAGAATAGAAACAAATTAGCCCTTTTGATTTAATTATTTTCAAGACTATTCTCATTTTATAATTTAAAAAACAAAAAAATAGAAGTATCTTAAAGTTGTTTTCATTTAATTTTTTTTTGTTTTCAAAATATGTTACATTTGGTTATTATAAAATATAGTTAGCTTAACCAATTTTTCTTATAAATCACTACCATTAACTACCTACAATTATCACTATTAACTTATTTTTTTAATTCTAAAACTATATCTAAATTAATACAACCAAAGGAATTCTTATTATATTTTGTTTTGTTTTAAAAAATAATTCTGGAGATTGTATTACAAACTAGCTTTTTTTTTCAGAAAAATGGGAATAGAAACCAAACAGGGCATTTATCTCTTTTTTTGGGACAAAAACAGAGACAAATTGAATAGTTTTTTGACACGAATATTGTCGAGTAAACGAGGGAAAAATTGTCATTTCGATATTATTCATAGAATATTTGGCAACTGATGCTTTCAAATTAAAACACACCTATAGTGTGCACAGATGCAGTAGATGATGATAATTATATTGCATTCTATGTGTATTCCTTGAAGCTATTGGTTAATCAATCATTCAGAATTACTCCTTGCTAGTTCTGGTTGAGAGAGAGCGATAATAATGTGTTCACGCCAGCCTCTAAAGCACGTGGGATAAGTTATAAAGGATTAAAAGAGTTTTAAAAATACACGGACTGAGTCAACCAAATTAAATTAATTTTTTTAAGATTGAGTTATAATTGAATTAAAATTTCATGATCAAACTATTAATTTTTTCATAATAATATTATCAAAACCCAAACTCGTACGGAAACACACGTGGTAACAAAAGATTAATTTTTAAGTCACTTCCGGCAGAAAATTATATGCTGATATATATATATATGTATTGATAAGAATATAGTAAATATCAACATCAACAATCAAGTCTTGTGAAGAGGGACGTCCCGTTTCTGATTTTTCACACAAACGAAAATGCACTTTATTTTACATAATTATTTTATGTTTTAACTTTGTTCTGAAAATGAGATATATTGGACACCTTTATCGTCCTTGGTTGTACTATAAATTTCATTGAGCCCATAGTGATTTGCATGTTCAACACAATTAGTTAAGTCCAACAATGTCATCCAAACTCTCGCTTGTGTTTCTTTTAGGAGTGGTGTTTCTCATCATCACTTCAAACTTTGCAGACGGTAATCGCCTTTCCACTGATAAGCTGCCAGTTGAAAATTCACTGGTTGAGAAAATGCAACCAGCAGTTCCAATTCACAACACACTTGTTATTGCTGGTAATCCAGTGGATGATGATGACATGGACCCAGATAAACAAAGTTCAGTCACGAAACCTAGTTCAACAATTGACAACACACACAGCTTTAATATTGGCGGACCAGAGGATGACGAGGACGATGAAGAAAAAAACTGAAATCCCTTAAAAACTCCTATGGAACACAAGCTTCTTTTGTTGAGAAGTCAGTTCTTATTATAAATTGATCAGTATCCTATAGTTTTATAAATAAGAGAGCACAGGAACTCTCGGCAATTTGTCATCATGTTTCATGTAATATCTGGCTATGTCTCTTTCATATTCGCCTTGTTGTTTAGAGTCTCTCTGTGTGTGTGTGTGTGTGTGTGTACGTGGCTATATCACTGAATCATATTTGATTCTGCCAATTATGACATTGTATATATAATAAAGTTGTCTATTATCGTCTACTTCCCCTCATATTCATCCGTACATTTAATTTGTTAGCTAAAATATGGAGGGGAAAGAAAAATCTATGACAAAGATTTAGATATTTATCGACCACATACTAAGCCACTAATGATTTAAAGCTTATTGGTATTCTAAAAATGAAAACTATGACCATGTACAATTTGTCACGTAACGATGTGAAGCAAGGTAATTTGCATTTCGAAGAACATCAAATATTTTACCATTTTATCCTGTCTTTATGGCTGCTTGGAATTTCTAAGAGTTAATTCCTACAAATAATTTGGATATATCAAACTACGAGCCTCATAATATGTTGTTCTCACACCCCCTCTCAGAGCGTATATGACTTCTTATAACCCCTCCCAACAAACACTGCATGCAAGAAAATTTAATTAAATATCAAATTTTAATCATAATTACTAAATTATAACTAGTAAATTAAATAATAATAAAAAATTCATTCATACTCAATTTATTCAAATATAATAAATTAAAAATTCCTTCAGAATAACATTGAACGTAGTGGTTTTTAACTCCTTACTTGTACAATGTGTAGCACCCTAATTTTTTTTTAAAAAAAACCTTTTAAGATTAAATATTGGGATCCCAAAGATATGGATAAATGGACCTAAGACATTCAAAGCCCAAACTATTTTTATATATATAATAAGCCAAGATATGTAATGAATTACTTGAAAAACATTAAAGAGGGGCTCAACCCTCGTTTCAACTAGAGCCAATAATTCAAATAGGCTGAGCTTATTTATATTAGGCTTAAAGTATCTTCTCGTATAAAAAAAGTTCATATGGCCAAACTCTACTCTAATGTCTTTAGACTTCAAGCTTATTCAGCTCGACCCGACTGACTAGAACTTAAAAAAAAAAATTGTCTTTTTTCAAATGATTTCAATTTTTAATTTAAAAATTATTTTTTTTCCAAACAATATAAACACAACAATACATTCTAAAATAGTAAAATATATGTGCTAAATCATAAAAATTACATCAATGTTAATAATAAAGTTTGGAAAGTTAATAACTTAATTCAACAACAAAGTCATGTTGCCCATAAAGCCTACAAAGGTTCAAACAATTGAAAGTAAGAGTTTAATAGTACATACTTGCATAATTTCTTCACAAAGAAAGATGAAAAATTAACAATAAAGTTTGAAACATCATGTTGTCAATTTTGTCTAATTCCCAATTCCTCTTGACACTCTTGATTGACATTATCATTATCATTTAAAACTATATTTGAACTCTCAATGGTAGGCATACCAACATTTGAAATTTCTTTAGATGATTTCCTCTCATTTTCTAATATAATTCAATCATCATTTCATTATCTGCAATAAATGAACAAGTTTTATAATATAATTTAATGAAATTGGTTTCTAATCAAGAAAGAAAAATAAATATAAGAATAATCATTTATTACCATCATCTTGAAAACTTCGCAACTAGTTATGAGTACAAATATGAGCCTAAAAATTATCAAAAAGAAGAATAATTTGGTATTTTGTAAGAATGCGTGAACTAAAGCTGAATGCAGGTTCACTTGCCACTATAATGATTGGAATGCTAAGGATATCAGCTACCATCTTTGAAAGAATTGAATATCCACCCTTATTAGTATTTCACCAATTAAGTACATCTAATTCTTGATATACATGAGGCTAAAGTATTACTTCATATAGATAAAATTCTAGCTCAGACTTGCCAACAGACATAAAATTCATACTTATATAATGAATGCAATCCTGCATTATGTAAAAATTTGAAGTAATATATCTCTAAATAAGATTAAAAATATGGAAAATAAATAAACTTACATCTAAAACCTCTTAAATATTGTTTGTTTTTGTTGAAACACTAGAAGTAGTGAAGGATTAATCTTGATTTTCATGTGTTGGCATTGTTGAACTTGATCTAACCCCAAGATCAAAAGTAAAAGAAGTCATCTCTATATACTAATTAAAAATATATTTTAATTTGATTTGGATATTCCCAATTTTCACATGGCAACTTATAGGATTAATCTTGGCATACATATACTGTATCATTTGGAGCTTTATTTGTGGATAAAGCACAACTACAATTGCAAGAACAGTACTATAATCATTCTAATACTTATCAAACTTTTTTTCATTCTTTTGGCTATTTCACTAATTACAAAATCACCATTGAATATATTTTTATTTAACAAGAGCTGGATTTTTGATACTTGAGAGAAATACAAATTTAAAGTAGGATAAGATGACTCAAACATTAACCTTGTCATAATATCAAATGGCCTCAAGAAATTGCACATTTCCTCCCCTCTTCTCTACCCTTCATGTGTTGGAAAAGATGTGAAACCTATATTATGACAAAATAAGATAGTAAAAGCATGGCAATATTTTAATATACTTTCAATCATTTACAATAGTTGAATTTCATATAGTGGGCATGTCCATCTGCAAGCCCATTGAACTATTAATGCCACCAACCTCTTCAACACATTGCTTAAAAGCAATCATCCATGCCTCTAACCCTCTCACATAATTTTTTTTCCTAATCTTGTTTAAAGCAAAACATGTCACTTTAAAATCCTCTTGAACTATCAGGTTTAAGATATGGGCACAACACATTATATGAAAAAATTTTCCTTTACAAATCAAGCTTGCACTATTTTGCAAAGCTTGTAATGATCAGAAAATAATAATATTAATATAATAATATACTTTAGGTTATATTTTATAAATTATAATAGATATAACAAGATAACTTTGTGATTTAATGGAAATTGCTCTTAATGTCTACTTTCAGGTCTTGAGTTCAAATTTCTAGTGCTAGGAATGACTTTTTTTTTAATTTAGATTTTTTTGCTTTAATTTAGCAAAATTACCAAAGTGTCCCCTTTGAAACATTTTATAAAACACCATCAGATTTTTCCTGGCCTCACTTTGGTTCAGCAAAAACAGAGCCGACAGAGAGAGAGAGAGAGACTTCAAGAACATTCTTCATTCCCTTCATCTCTCTGTCATCATCGGCGTGTCCATGGAGGAGATCAGGCCATCATCGTTGGAGGTCTTCATCCAGTGCACCGGATTATTTTTCTTCTTCCTTTGCTATTCATGTTGGCAGATTCTGCGTGCCCATTCAGATGAATATTCTGGCGACCGAGAGAAGCTTCGAACCCAAGAGCTCTGTTATCCTCCATCTCCTTCGTTCTTCTTTTCTGCTGTCCAGTTCATCGCTGGTGTTCTGGTTCATTGTGGATTCGCCGCTGATAAGGTCAAAGTCACGAGTTCGTCGTTCCCCTGTTTATGCTTTATTGATTCCTTCTTCTTCCTTTTCCATTGGCATCGTCTAGGCATTAGTGTGGAGCTCGTCCTTCTCCCTCTTTCTTCAGACAGAGCGTCTCCTTCTTTCTCCTGTCTATGGTCGCTGATTTGAGGTGAGGAAGCTTCATGTTCGGCTCTTTATACCTCAACTAATTTGGTGCGTTAAATTCGTCTCCTTTTCCTTTTTGTTTGTGCACGTGTACTGCTAGGTGTAGGCATAATTTTCCTCCTCTGACTGTGTTGTAGTTTTTTTGCATTGGGTCCCTTCATCCTTGTACAGCTCGTGACTGTCTTCCCTTTCTCGTTGTGCTGTTGATACTATGTTCTGTTGTGGTTGGAGATCTTGACTGCTTTCTTGTTGCTGTCGTGCTTGATAGGGAGAGTAGATGAGGTTTGATCAGATTGAAACTGGAGTTAAGAACATAATTTATGGTTGATAATTTTACTTTTGTTAGTTGTTGTAGAGCAAGAAATTTAAATTTAAATTTTCTTTGAATTTTATTGGTTAGTGTTGAATGAATAAAAATTGAACGTATTGGAAATCATTGGAATGAGATTTGGGGAGAAAGAATTTAGAATGTTGGTTTACAAATTAATGCATATAAGGTGTTTGGTAAAATGTTTGTTAGGAAAAATTTTGATTATTACTGTGATGTTTGCACTTTGGTTAATGAAATAGTCATGGAAGGCACTTATTTGCTGCAAAGGAAGTAGAGCTGAAAGGACAAATTAAAATTCAATCTAAGTGTCAAATAGAAAGGTAGACATGCAAAGTATTGAAATGATTGAAGAAACTTAGATTTGCTTGATTAAATTATAATGAATTGGAACCCAATTAATTATAGTATTGTCAATAATGGAAGATAGTTGATTTGGTTATAGTAAAGCCATTAAATTATTCTTTATATTGAATAAGGTGCTTAGAGGAAGGAAGACTTGAATGAGGTTCTAAAAAATAAACTTTAGTACTTAAGCACACTAAAGGTAAGTGGATAACATTTCAATTAAATTATTAATAAATCTCTTTTTATCAAAATATTGTTTTAAATAATTTTCATGTATCAAGATATATTTTTATTATTGATTACTTTTGTTAATTATGTTATTTTAGCTGTTGAAGGCATGACGTTTACTTTTCAAATTGATGAAAATGTTTTTATAAATTTTAGTAGTTCTTTATTTGATAAAACCAACTATGAAAATTGATGGACAGTTTATGAGAGATTAGTTATGCATTTTCACATTTAGAAAGATTAATGTTTTATTAAGTTTCATACGAGTTTGATATTGAGAAAAGAAATTATATTTTGAAAGTATTGATTTTTTCGCATATTTGAAAGTGAATTTAAAAATGAACTTTATAAAGAACACTGATTTGCTAACGGCAGTTCTGTTAGCCCTTGGCCCGCCATGGTTAATGACTAGCTAGTTCGATTTTCGTAAACTTTAATTTATTCTCACGTTTGTTATTCGTAGGTCTTGTACCTGCATTTGATTTCATGGCTTTAAGTCGTGTTTGATTGGTATTACCCTCCTGGACTGTATGTCCACGTTTATTTTGTGGCCTCGACCGCGTTTGGTTATTTACCCTTGTGAACTGTGTATCCACATTTGTTAATTATTCTGATCAGTCCCTATAATTATGAATTCAATTATTTGATGATTTATATTCCATCAGTTTTTATTTAATAATTTGTATATAAAAAATATTTATTTCATTTATGTGCTTTCTTGAAATCAAGTGATATTACTATTTGCTATGATAGTTCAATGATTTGAGATTTTATTTAAATTTTTATAGAGTCATTTTATTATAAAGTTTATTAAATTTTTACAGAAATTGTTGTTTCTTTAACTTACATAACTATTTCAAATTTTTCATTTTATTTATGTTCTATTATTTATTGTTGGGACGCTATTTACTGAAAAAATTATTTTTGATCTCAGATGCCTTAGTTGACGTCGATCCTCCTTCTGAACCTTGAGAACTTATAAACGTGCTGGGTGAAGGATTGATTGAAATTTTCTTTTTCATGTAATTGTAAATGCTTATGTATTTTATTTTTGGAGAGTCTGGTTAGGTGCTTCACATAGGTTATAATTAGTGCTTTTATTTTGGTATATATGCTGTTAGTTGGTTGGAAGGGGCTGAACTCTTGATTGGTGGATTAATTTGTGAAAAATTTTGTATCATAGAATTTTTAGTAGATTTTATTTAGAGGGGAGGTTGTGACGAAATTTTTATAAAAATGTTGAAACTTTGTTATAATTATTAATATCAAGAATTTTAAAATTTCAATATAAATCTAAAATTATTTTGGAAATGGAATGAATTTACATTTTAAGGCTCATGTGGATGTGTAATATGGGTTGCATCTTATGCCAGTTACCCTCTATTTTTGTGGCGTGATAAATCTAGCCTTTTTTTAAATTTTTCCAACATACTATTATTTGTAGAGGCATTGTCTAAAGTAATAGAAAATGTTTTGTTATTGATCCCTGATTCCACCAAATAATAATATACTTTTCTATCCAATTCTTCCCTAGAATGTGAGGGTCTCATGTGACAAAAAAAATATTTTACTATTTAACATCCACTTTTTCAATAACAAAATGAGCAATCAAACATAAATAATCTTCAGATGTTATAGGAGTCTAACAATCAGATGTCAAAGAAATTCTTTCAACATTATTTAACAATTTTTATTTTAAGGCTTTTTTGTGCCCATAATAGACTTTCATGACATGACTTACTAATGTTTTTTTAGTAATGCACTTCATACTAGGATTCAAGACTGTAGAATAGTGCTTAAACTATTTATATTTAATAATGGAGTAAAGCAAATCATGTTCAATTATCATCATAGATAAAGAATTTTGCACCTCCTTTTCATCAAGTTTCCTAGACTTTAATTTTCCTTCTTTATCTATCAACATTAATTCAACATTGTGATATTTAGCTAGTTGTGGACAATTCTTTGCATGCCATGTTAGATGAGATGTGCCATCAACTCTAGATCCTGCTAGATCTTTATTACAACCATTATATCTAGCCTTTATTTTCCCATCAATTATAACTTTAGAAAAAGGCTTCCAAACATTAGGCGTGCAAGTTTTGGCTTTATTAGTTATAGAAAGATTCCCTTCTTGTTCGGAAGTTGTTCTTTTACCTAAACTAATTAGACAAATAGATTTTTTCTTATTCTGAGATGCATACACAGATGTAGCATTGCCTATCTTACTGGCATGCAAATTATCATCCACCTTACTATCACTAGCACCCACATTTTTATTACTAATATAACCACCAATTTCAATATGTTTTTTTTTTTTGACTAGAAGACATTTTTTACTACATATAATGGGGCATATAAGGAGATTAAATAAAATCAATTAACCACCACTAGACTAGTTAAAGAGAGAATATGAAAAGAAAACATTTCAATAGCAATAGAATAAAAAATACATAAAATATGCAAGATTCAGTAAGCAAACAAAAATTAAAATCAGACAGCAATGAAATATAGAAAAGCAAAAAAAATCAAACAATGGAAGACCACCTTGAATTTTCAGGAGGGACGAAACAAAAAAAAAAAAATCAGAGAGGCAAAAAATGGAAGACACAAAATCATCATAAGGCATCAAGGAAATTATATTAGACCTTAGAGAGGTGAAATTGAACCTGGGAGAAAAGAGCGAGAGTCTGAGAGATAAATATGGTTGACTGCACGACCTTTCCTTGAGAGAGAGAGAGAGAGAGAGAGAGAGAGAGAGAGAGAGACATCAATGAAGATTGAGAACAGAGCTTTGGAGATCAGAGCTTCGCTGCTTCGGTTGGAAGTTTAGACTAAGGGTGGAGAGTGTTGTAGTCATCAGGAGAATGAGAAGTGAAAAGAGAATGGATGGATTGAGAACGGATGGAGATTGAATAGGGCAACCACTATTTGAAGAACTAAAGAACTGAAGAAGGCGGACGAAGATGGAAGATTGAAGAAGGTCGCTGTTGCTAAAGAAGGCGAGCAAGGATTAGACGATTGAGGAGAGGACGTGTGCTGGGCAACGGCAGCGACGCAAGCAAGATATGTCTAAGGAATGAGAAGTAAAGGGAAAGCGTTTTCGCGAGGTTTGTGAGGAGAGTTGTGAACAGTATATTTTTTCAGGCATATTTTACCTTTAACAAAAATAATAATAAATTTAATCAAAAAATTTAAAATATAAAAAAATAAAATTTAATTTTTTTAGAATTATATTTTTAAAATAAAAAATTTTTAATTAATAAATTTAATTTTATTTTAACCTAAATAATCTTTTATTAATTAGAATCTTATTTTATTTAGTTCATTAAAAAAATAATCAAAAAAATATAAAAATATAAAAATAAAATTTAATCTTTTTTAGGATTATATTTTAAAAATAATAATAATAAATTAACAAAATAAAAAAAATCTTGCTTATTTTTTTTTAAATTTATCTCAAATCATCTCAACCATTTAAAGATGTTGGAAATTAATTTTTTGAGACTCAACTATTTTTAAATTTCTCTCCTTAAATATTTTTGTTTTCTATTTTTATATATATATATATATATATATTTTTAAAATTAAATTTTTCTTCTCTCCCTTAATCTAATTAATAAAAAAAAAGCATTCTCTTAATCTAATTAATAAAAAAAAAAGCATTAAAAACAATGGCTCGAAAAAATGCAGCATGCACACAAGCAAAGGTAAGAAAAGAGATCAAGAAGGAGAAGATACGAAGACAGATGCAAACACCAGACACGCCAGCCGAAAACACACAGAGAAAAATGCAAAAAGCAAACAAACACAGCAGACGCAAGAATAGCAGAAGCAGAGAGCAGAGCAGTCTCACACATACACAAAAAACACACAGAAGCACAACCATGCAAAAACAAACGTTACAGCGTAATCAAAAAGAGAAAGCAGAGAGTAGAGGCGAGTCACGCAGGCGCATGAGAAGAAGAAATGCAGAAAAAGAAAAAAAACAGAGCCACAGACCAAGAAGACCAAAATGTTCAGCCACATGCAGAGAAAAGAGCAGAATGCCAGACATACGCAAAGAAAAGGAGTAGAAACATAGCACGCGCACACGCAAAGAAAAGGAATCAAAGACGCATGCAGAAAAAAAATGGCAGAGAGGCACGTTGTAGAAAAGGAAGAAAAACAAAGCACAAAGAAAAGGTCTGAATGGAGGATTCGAGACGAGAAAAAAAACCAGAGAGAGAGAGATCGAAAGTGGGGGAATGGACGAGAGAGGATAGAGAATGAGAAGTTTAAGCAAGGAAGAGACTGAGAATTTGAACACAGACGCAGCATGAAGGAGAGAGAGACGGAGAGTGAAAGAGGAAGAGCAGTTGGGAACAAGATCCGAAAAGGAGAAAGAGACGGAGAGCAATAGGAACTGACAACATGTACACAAGCAAAGAAAAAGAAAGAGACCGAGAAGGAGAGAGACCGAGAGGGAGAGAGAACGAGAGGGATTTAGCGTTGATCTTTAAAGAGGATCTGAATTTAAAAACAAGAAACAGAGACTTGTTTGGCGTAGGGAAGATGAAGCTGTACTGAACCACATGAATTGAGGGGAACCGAGAGCTGGATTTTTTGAAGGAAAAAAAAAAAGACCGAGGAGTGTGGTCGAGCATTATGAATAGGAAGCTTTCAAAATAATTCAAGCTAGCCCAAAATAGAAGAAGAACAAACCATAGTTTAAATTAGAATATATCCTCTAATCAAATAGTGAATTATCAAAATAATTTATTTCTCTATTCTTTTCATTGTTTTTATTGCATAAATTATTTAGCCAACCATAATATTATGTATCGATTGTAAATGCAAATATTTTGATTATCTATTTATCATGTGAGATTTTAAAAATCTCTGTAGGCATTTAGAATGATTTTATAGTATGTAAATTAATAAGATTTCACAGATATGAGGATCAATCTTGTAAGTATTTATGTGGATTCCAAAGGCTCATTGTTAAAATTATTTTTTTATAATAAATATTTAAGTCTCATGTGAGATTTCAAAAATCTTCGTAGAGAATTAAATTAAGTGCATTATCATGTGGGATAATAAATCTTCGCAGATATCACAATTCTCAATTTATATGAATTTTGTAAAAAAATTAATAAACATTTTTTATAATATTAATTAATTAAATTAATAAATTTAAATTTAAATTATATTGTCTAATTAGATCTTTTAGTCATGCGAGATTTTTGAAACTCCGTAGACCTTTAGGATAATCGTACGCGAGTTAATAAGGCTTTGTAGGTATAACAATTAAGATTTTTATATTTAAAAATATACGTTATATAATTACACATTAAAATATATTTAAAGTGAATATTATTTAATCATTTTATCATGTAAGACTTTGAATCTCTGCAAATATTTAGGATGATCTTGTATCATGTAAATCAATAAAGTTTTGTAGATATAAGAGTAAAACTTATATGTTAATATAAATTTTAAAGGCCCATAATTAAAGTTAGCTCTCTTTTTCTAATCCAAATGAAAAATTTATTTAAGCTCATGTGAGATTTCAAAAAATTTTTTAGAGACTTAAATTAATCACATTATCGTGTGGGATAATAAGTCCTCACAAATGTGGTGATTCTGAATTTCTATGATAAATAAATGATTTTTATAAATAATGATATAATACACAATTTAGAAAAATTAATTAATCAAATTAATATATTTAAATGGTAATCATATTTATCGATTATATCTTTTAGCCATGTGAGATTTTTTAATCTCTGTAGAGTTCTAAGATAATCGTATTATCATATGAGTCAATAAGACTCTATAGATATAATGATTAAGTTTTTAAAATATATATATATATATATAAATTATATATTAAATCAATTAAATTAAAAATATACTTAAGTGTATATTATTTAATCTTTTATCATGTAAGATTTTGGAATTTTTGTAGATATTTAGGATAATCATATTACCATATAAGTCAATAAGACTTTGCAAGTACGATGATTAATATTTTTTGGAAAAGTGTGTATGTACATACATGCTTAAAAATTATTATTAATACTTAAAAGTATACATAAGAATATAAATAAATAAATAAATTAAGTTGCTAAATTCTTTTATCGTGTGAGATTTTAAAATCTCCACAGATATATAAAATAATTGTATTATCGTATGAGCCAACAAGACTCTACAGGTATTGCGATTAAATTTCTGACCATAAAATATAAAAATAAAAATAAAAATAATTTTTAAACTCTTTTCTTTTCTTTATTCCACAAATTCAAACATTAAGAAAATAATTAAAATTAAATTACTTATTGCAATTTAAAACATACATATAAAAATTTTAGAAATTATTTTATTTGCAAAATAGTGAATTATTTTTAATTAATTTCTCTTCAAAAAAATATTTTCACCAACAAATTTTTAAACCTAAATTATGTAGACTTTGATTCCCATCATAGGGTACGTAAGCTTCAGAGTCTGATTCTAAGTTAAGTACTCTCTCATAAATAAATAAATATTTTTCATTTTATTATAATCATTTTTTAAAACACAAAAATAAGAAAGGGATAATTAAAATAACTTTAAAATTATATTAATTTAGCACAACAAACTTCAGGTAACCGTTTTCACGAAGGGGTGTTGTGGGGTGCCTAATACCTTCCCCACACTCAATCGACTCCCGAACCTATTTTTTGCTTTCACAGACCATCTTTATTCTCTTTTAATTGGTTTTTCAAAATTTCTCCCAAAATTTTGCTAACGACTCATGTTCCATCCGATTCCCGCCCCGAAGGTTGGAAACTCCGCTCACGTGCTGTCCACATTGCATTTCTGAGTGCGACAAGAGTCATTGAGTTAGAGGCATCTATGTCTGTGGTTTAATTCATTTTTACAAATCAAATCATTTTCCACCATCAGATAACAGAACCTTTCACCCTTCAAATCGAATTATTTTCCTTTGGCCTTGTTTTCTCCTTCTCCATTTATCTTGCATGGTCCTTGCTCTTGATGTTTTTCTTGGGTTTGCTTAATTTTTTCAAGCAACGTAATGAAGGTAGATGGGATTCACATGGTCATTTGCCCTTCGAGTAGATTTCAATCACTACTACAAAAATAACTTTTTACAGCGGTTAAAAATGACTTTTTACAGCGGTTAAATAGGTGGTGTTGTTATAGGTACATTGGTTATACGACCGCTGTAAAAAATACATATTCTATGTTGGCTAACCATAACCGATGTAGAAAATAGTTCAACGATAAAAAAATTAAAAACTGGAGCACTTTCTATAGCGGTTGGAATACAACCAGTATAGAAAGTCCACTTTATACACCGGTTGGGGTTCCAATCGCTGTAGAAAGTTTGCTATTTTACACCAACTTTTACATTAACTGATGTAGAATATTAATTTCAACACCAGTTATGGTAATAACCGCTGTAAAAAGTTTATTTTATTTTTAAAATATACATCCATATTTTTAAATTTACCTTACTCTGTACACAAAAATTACCACAGCTAAATCAGACAGCTCAATTTATTTATAATTTTTAATATAAAATTAAATTAACAACCATCCAAAACTCAAAGTTATCTATGAACTATCTAAGAACTATATATTGAGCTATCCAAAATATTGTGTCAACAAATATTTTTAAAAGTTGTCTATAACTATCAAACTTCTTAAATTGTACAAAACTTTCTACAAAACTCACAAATTCTCCCCAAAATAAGTTGTCCAACATATGCGAATGTCTTCAATTTCAGCTTCAGGAAATGGATCCGAATTGTCAAACATCTAAAATATAATTTGTAAAAGAAACTTATTATGTACTCTCAAATAACATAATAAAATAAAAATCTTAAAAATATATTTACCTCTTTCGTAAATTTAGTCATACCCAATGTGATAATGTTGAGCATATGTCTCATGACATATAGGCCGCACAAATTCGTCTTCACTGATTGTCTACGGCTCTGTATAAGAATAAACATATTTTAGTAATTAAACATATTCATAAAGTATAGCATTACCTTTGGCTCGATCCATGTAAGACCCTTGAGCTCCCAAGACTTTTAAAAAATTTTAATAGAGAAAATTGATAATTTTAAACCAAATTAATGATCACATGTAACAATTTAAGGCTTTATAAATCTACTAACAGCACTCCCAACAATAATCAATATCATTATTATCATATACATATACACATATCAACCTAATAAATTAATAAAAAATACAATCAAATAAAAAATTATCTTTATAAAAATTAAGAGCTATACCTAATCAATCAAAAGTGGCGGCAGTAACAAGAGGAGGAGCAAACAGGAAGAGGAGGAAGAGGCGGTAGAGGTAAGGGGAGGGAATGGCAGCAGAAAGGGGGAAGGGCAGCTGTAGGGGGAGGGGTGTGGGGATAGGGGGTGGGGGGCAGGGGGAGAGGGGGCTGGGGATGATTAGGGTGGGGAGGGGGGCTGGGGACAGAGGGCAGGGCCAAGGAAGGGAGGGGGGAGGGGGTGGGGATGGGCTGCTGGGGACGATGGGGGAGGGGGCTGAGGGGGGTGGGGGCCGAGGGGGGCTGGGGACGGGGGGCAGGGGGACAGGGGTGGGGACGGGTGCTAGAGGGAGGGTGACGAGGGGACAGGGGTGGGCCAAAGGGATGGGGACGACAGAGTATGGGGAAGGGGGATGAGGGAGGGAAGCACGAATAAGTATTCTAAAGGTACAAAAATGAGGGAGGAGAAGTGTGAAGTTTAAAAGCAAAAAAAAAAAAATTGAACAACTTTCTACAGCGGGTCACTCTTCACCCGCTATAGAAAGTGGTTTCTACAACAGGTGGCTTACACCGGCTATAGAAAACTGTTTTTCTACAGTGGGTGCAAGCCACCCACTGTAAAGCCACCTGCTATAGAAAATCATTTCTACAGCGGGTGAACGCACCCGCTGTAGAAAATCACATTTTCTACATCGGGTAGAAGCCACCCACTGTAGAAACTCTATTTTCTACAGCAGGTGTCCATGCACCCGCTATAGAAAGTATTTTTAACTGCAGTTGCCTTCTCACCCAGTGTAAAAACTATAATACGCGTTGTCAAAATTACAAAAATGCCACCGCCTTAACATTCTACATCGTTTGCCTTTCAACCAATGTAAAAAGTACCCCTTGAATTTCATATTTTGTACTAGTGAGTTTGCTCATAATTGATATAAATTGTCTCCATTTTTGTAAATTATAATCCTGCATGTTGCTTGAAGACTCTCTTGAAAAATGCTTGGAGAAGACTAGTGACTTGCTTTTAGATCTGAAAAAGGGGGAAGTCAAAGAAGGGGAGAAATGAAGAGAATAAGGTACTTTTTGATTTTATACCCCAATACCTCTAACTATCATGCATATCCTACTTAGGAAATCTGATACTGCATATTGAACAACATTCAAGAACTTTATAAAACATATATTTTTTTTGGCTAAATACATATGTTATTATGAAGGAATATCAAATAAATAACAAACTGAAATAAAGGAGTCGGATCAAGGTCTTACCAGATCCCGGTGTTGTAGAATCTACCCAACTACCTATACGAGTTTAGACTATTAGACTATAGACTATGGTGCATAGTAGATACACTGAAGAGAAAGAGAGGGAGAGGAAGAGTCAACTAGAGAACTGTTTGCTCTGGGATGATCTCTACCTTCAGCCTTTGATCACTATTTATAGTGAAGGGAGGTTGAAGAAAGATCCAATCAACATTAATTCGCCTCATTGTAGAGGAAATATGCTAGTTAGAATAATCACAATTAAGATAAGAGATCTGATTAATAGCTAGAAAAGGAAATGATTTCACTATGTTGTTAACTCATATATTAATTGTGATAGGGTTTGCTAAATACTGTGTTGTGTCAGCGAATGTGTTGATAGTATTACCAAACTCATTGCCATGTATAGAGTCTGCAATTCTATGGTGTGTTGTCTTTATTACATGTGGAGCTATTGCCCCTGTGATTGAGGTGCATCCAGGGGATTCTATTGCTGTTTGTGGAACAGGGACATTGGTTTTAGGTAAAAGAAATTACTTTCCTAATTAGTGTCTAATTTTCATCTTGCAATTGCTCTGCCTTTCTTTTGATTCTCTTCTATAATGCTTGCTTAAGATATGCCAAGTTAATATTTTGTCAATTCTATTTGCCTTACATGATTACAATAAAGCTATGGGGACAACAAAGAAACAATGAAGAAAGGATAGCCATCCCACTATAGCGACTGAATATCTGTGCTTATGCTCGCTGACATTTCCTATCCCTTGGAGCACGTCCAATTTTACACTATTTATCATTCCTAATTGTTTCTATATGGATGATATTGTTTCTCATTTTGTTGTTAGCTCATATACATATCCTTCATTTCTTGGATATTGAAAAGGACTATAGAGTGATAGTAAGGAAAAATATTTTTCATGGTCTCTATATGGATTTTATTTTAAAGCAAGAGATATAATATGGTGGCACTATTTTATCCTAATCGCACTGATTTATCCTAATCCCAATTATTGTTGATTTTTTTGGTGTGTATAGTATTAAGGAGTTGATATCTTTTAAGATATAATTAGTTTTCTCAAATTCAAAGATGACATTGTTGACAAAGAAACTATGTTTTTCAATTTATTGCTTTCTGTCTATGTGCTTTCCTAGGACAGATGTTTTCTTTCTTCATTTTTTATGCGTGCATTCCTAGGACAAAGGGTTTTTCGTTCTTCTTTTCAATTAAAATTCATGTTTGCGTATATTTTTTCCAAATAATTGTTAGGTGTATTTAATTGCAGCTATGGTGTAAAGAGCACAAGAGGTACAGATTAATTTCGTTGCCGCAAAGAAGTTCGGGTTGATATGTGTTCCAATGTGTAATATTATGTTTATCTATTAAGAAAACAAATGTGCGCTCGATTCACTAAAATATCATATTTAATCATTTAGTTATGAGAACTACCCATATAGATGAAAATCCCCTTCATTTGTGATGAAAAAAATGTGTGTTCCATCACTAGAAAGGTTTTATTGTGTTTATCATCTAATTGTTGCTGTGTTCTCTGATTGATCTAGCTAAATTCAAATGCTATCATGATAACAAATGCTATTATGTGAACCGTGGTGCATGCCTACATGTCGCAGCACATGGCATTGAATGATAATTTAACTGTATACATGCCACAACATGTGTCTGTTTGGGCAAAAATGACTTTTTTTATCCTTGTTACCTTATGTAACGTGATTTTGTATTCCTATTTACTTCCGTTGTATATAAATACTTATAATTTGTAGTTTAAACATATCATTTAAAGATTTTTGAGATCTCAAACATTTTCAAAAATTTACTTTTTATATGTTAACCCTTTATTGATTATGGTAAGTATAGGAGTTTAGTGACTCCTAATTATGTTTGTTTGATAAGTGTTTGGTGATTATTTAGTAATGTCAAAATGGACATTGCAACTTCCATTCTAAAACTATAGGATTTCTTTGATTTGATGATAGCTGAAAAAGCAAAAATCCATTTTCCACACACCAAAATATGGTTAGCATAGATGTAACAAAGAAATGTCTTTGGTGTATTTGGTGTCCTGTTTTTGCAACCAATAAGGTTTGTGACTTGAACTGTATTTCTAATATAAGGTGCATTTGTGCCTCTACATTACACCAATAGGTGCATGCAAAGACTACAATATGTTATTGTCCACCCAATTTGATTAATTTTGAGTAAATACTTTGGCATATTCAAGTATATATCTCTATGGGGTTTTTCTCTTGTACATTGATAATAACTTCTAATATTTTGCAGCTAAAGCTCTCGAGCTATTTTTGTAAGACCTATGTGATTATGCCTATGAGTGCATTGCATTTGTGAGTCTGGGACTATTATGATCTTTGTTGTTTTTATTTTTTATTTACCCTTCCAATGAATTTGAACTAATTAAATAACATAGCAGTTTTATTGATATGTTGATCACCATGATTAAGCTATTTTCTTGGTGATTAATTATGTTTTTTCTTTTGTTGCAACATGAATTTAGCTATACAGGCCATAGTGGTAGTCGAAGAAGTTGAGGTAGAGGGAGAAGCCGTGGTCAAGGAGCTTGAAATGTTGAATGGGAAAAGACTTATCATCAAGAGCTTGAAACTGAAACATGCACTTCTGTTTTGATTAAGGCAGAATCTAGATTATTGCCTTTGCATAAGCTGTTCAATTGTATCCTAAAAACATGTTCAACTATTCTTAATCCATTTTATGACACTTGCAGAACTTCCAAACAATGTCAAATGCATGTGAACATTTTTAAATCCCTTTTTGGACTTTAATAGATTGTGTGATTGGAACTGTGAGGAGAATACACATGTGTTAGAGGCAGATACGTGAAGTTTAAGCATGTGCAAATAGTGTGTGATGGATTACCTTCCTTGACACTTGTGGCATTGTAATAAAATATCATCTTATGTTATTAAAACAATATCATCTTCTGTGTCCCGAAATTAAAACACTACAATAATTTAATAAAATCTACGAACAATATAAAAACATAATTTAACTGGGCTCAAGGTATTTGAAACCTAAAACACCAACACCCAAAGCCCGCATCACCAACATCATAATTGAATAATACTTTCATATAAACTATATTTTATCTTGTGCATCTTTCAAAAAATAAATTTTAAATAAATAGTGATTTTTTTCATTTTGTAAAAAAATTAATATAGAAATAGAATTATATAAACAATTGCAATTTACTTGTATAAAAATAGAAATAACTCATTGTTATGCTACCAAAAAAAAACTTATGTTTTAGAACTCTCATCCTCATTCCTTTATTCCCTCGAACCAAAGAGACTACAAACACTAATGGAAATTAAATATTTTAAAATTAATTAAATAATTTAATAAAAAGAAATTGGCATCTAGGATAATATGTGGAATGATGTTTTTAGTAATAATACTTTTCAAAAAATAATTGTGTATAAAGGATGTGAAATGAAGTTCCATAATTAACACAAACAAATAACAATAAGATTTGAGATGAAAAAAAGTATCTACAACATTAACAAAGAAAATTTAAAAATTTAAATTCAAATACAATGACTTCCTCTCTATTTTATTTTAATTATGGATATATCTCTAATATATTTAAAGTTAATAAAAATTTTTATAGAATCAATAGTAACAAAACATAAACCTTTTTTCTACTTTCAAATTTTTATTTATACACATCTAACTGCTAGTTGACCACTAAATTATATGTAATAAACCAAAATATCTCTTTTTAAGCATAGATGTTTTTTAAAATTAATTCAAGGTAAAAAAACAAATTAATGCGTATATGATTATAATAATAAAAGCATGAAATATTTACAGCCATTAAAAGATAAAATAAATAATTATTTATAAAAATATAATCAATTTATTTTATTTTCAAATTTTTTATTCTATTTATGTTTAAATATAGACAAAAATGTATTTTAGTTAGTAAAATGTTATACTCATATGAATATAAAATCTAAAATGCCCTTTTTCAAGAATTGTGAATGTTAAAGATATTATAACTCCTTACTTTATTCAAGACTATTTTAACCCCACAAATTAAAATTAAGATAAAAATTTATTTTATTTTTTAATTTTTTAATTTTTTAATTTTTTGCAAATTAAAAATTTAAAAATTTTATTTATTTCAAAGTGAATTACTTTTTTATTTGTTGTATAAGTTATTTAAAAATTGTGAGCTAATTTAAAAAATGAAAACTTACGTATAGATCTCATGGAGGAGATTTATTTACAACTAAGACTAGTAAAATTCAAAAATTATAACCAAGTCCTTTGGAACCCGAGTGTAATTTGAAATTGGAGTTAAGAGATAATAATGCTTTTATTAAAAATACATTACATCAATCAAATAACTTATAACTATTTCATCTATAATTTACAACCATAATTTTAACTTTTTACAATAGTAACTTTATTTATCTAATAGTTAAATTGATTGTGCATTATTAAAAGTTTAACACTAATTATTTGCAACTATTTTATTAGTAATTTAAAAATATCACTTCAATTTTTTAAAATTATAAATTTACATATCTAATATTTAAACTGATATGTATTACTAGCAAAGTTTAACATTAATTGTTTAACACTATTTTACAATTTTAATTATTTTATCACTAATTTGCAACTATCATTTTAACTTTTTACAATTGTAACTTTATATATCCAATAGTTAAAAAGGTTTGAATATTTCATATAAAAAGTTGAAATCATAATTATAAAAAGTTAAAGTGATATTCCTTCCGTTCAAAAATATAAGGCATTTTTAACTAAATCTCACTCTCCAATAAAGTAGTTACTTACTTTTCAACTAATCCTATCTTTTTATATTTACCCCTATTAAACACCCTACAATAAATATAAAGTTATTATCAATAGGGACACTTTTAAAAAAAGAAGAAGCAATGATTATACCTTGAAAGACTGAAAATGTCTTATTTTTTTAAACATTTAACTCCTCAAAAAATGCTTTAAATTTTTTAACGAAGGGAGTAGTTATAAATTATTGATAAAATAGTTATAAATTATTTGATTGATGCAATATATTTTTAATAAGGGTATTATTGTCTATGCAGTTTGATTTTAAATTACAATCTAGTCCCAATAAATCTAGCTGTGGTTTTTAAATTTTACAAAATTTATTTATAAATAAGTCTATTTTATGGGACCTATATATAATTTTTCTTTTAAAAATTCATAAATAATAAATAAGTTAAAATGATCATATGATTAGTCTTAATAACATCTTATTATATAATAATAATGGAAATATCTTGACCAAACAAAATAATGGAAATATCATCATTCAATACAAGCCGTCTTAAATATAACGTATTTGTAACTTCCTAATCAAGGAGGGGTAATTAAATAACATAAATGATCTAAAAATAAAATGACTTTCTAAGTTTACCCATATTTAGAAATATAAATTTTTAAAAATTTGTAAATAAGAGTGATTTTAAAATAAGATAATTAATACTCCATCTTTTGTGGAAAGTGACTGAGATATAGGCTAATCAAATTATTTTGATTAGCATAATGTTACTAATATATATTAGGAAGTACCTTTTCTTAATTATAAGATATTTTGAACTAATCTACTCTCTCAATAAATTATTTAATAATGTTAAAAATTATATATTTTTTATATTTATATTTTTTTAATATAGCATATCTCAATCTAACAAATATGTGAGACCTGTGGCCAAAAAAATATACATGAGATGAGCAAGATATTATGTCTGATCAACTTAAAATTGGGCCAAGTCATTGCATGGATCAAGATAAGACGTTACATTCAGTGACTAAAATCATGGATCATGATTTGGGCCAAAATAATTTTCAACTTTATGCACAAAGTTCTAACCCAATGTTTGATGATGAATTGGGCTCTCCAACGCATACTTTGACTTTTGCTACAAACAGTGAAGGCGTAAGCGGAATGGGTCATGATGCATGCCAAGACGCCTTTGTTACTGTGCCTATAAAAGCATCTTCTTTTGTTGGTGTTGAGGTACATAGTCGTGAACCTGATATGAATATTTCAACCAAGAATAGTCTCGACATGCATATGCCATCTGTGTTAAATCCTGGCGCCCTACAGCCTCACCCTTCTTATTAGTTTTTGTTTATCGACTGTTTAATTTGGACTACTCGTGGAACTGGTTCTAAAACTTTTTCCACCCTTATTAAAGAAATTCATAATTTTTATAAAGTTGATATGATTGCTATTCTTGAAACTTGTGCTAGGGCCATAAAGTCCAACAAGTTGCTAATAAGTTGGGTTTTCATGCTAATTATATTATTGATGCTATTGGTTATAGTGGTGGCATTTGGATCCTTTGAAAAGATGATATTAAAACTGTGAATATTTTGGAGTCTAATGCTCAATTTGTTCATGTGTATATTGAGAATGCTAAGAACCAAGCATGTTTTGTTATGTTTATTTATGATCACCCAAATCCTGCTAGAAGGCATCTCCTTTGGAATAATCTTGTGTAGGTTAGTTTGAATGTTCATGGGCATTGGATGCTTGTAGGAGGCTTTAATGCTATTGCTCATTATGAAGAACGAAAATCTAATGCCTCATTTTGCACTAATATTGATAATGATTTTTGTCAATGGTTGGAGCAGCTTGATCTCAATGATATGGGCTTTAATGGCCCTAAATTTGCCTCGCGAAGGGGAAATACTGAGGATCATCTTGATCAAGTGGTTGCCAATGATAGATTCTTAAGTTCTTATCCTGATGCTACGATTACTCACTTGCTTTTCTATAAATCCGATCACCGCCCCTTGTTGTTTAGAATTGATGGCTCTCGTCAAGTTGATAAAGTGGATAGGCCGTTTTGTTTTATCACTCCTTAGGTGCTTTATGATGAGTTTTTTGATTTTGTTTGTGGTTCTTGGAATGATAAAGAGGAGTAGAATACTAATCTATAAGGTTTTGATGAAGCTTGTTTCAAATGGAACAAGAAATTTTTGGGTTTACTAAAGCCAAGAAAAAATGATTACTTTCCCGTTTGGATGGGGTAACCCATAAACTAGCAGTTTATCCTTTTAATATGAGGTTGGAAGCCTTGTAACAAGAACTCTAGTTGAAATTTGAGAAAGTTTTGCTATAGGATAGTATGCTTTGGGCTTAAAAAGCTAGAAAAGACTGGAGTTTACAAGGTGATAAAAATACTAAATTCTTTCACCAGGTTGCTAATGGAAGACACAAATGTAATCATGTGGATGCTATAAAGAATGAGAATGGTGATTGGGTTTATGATGCTAGCACTATAATTCTATGACTACTAAATTGTTTGCCTCTCTTTTCTATGAAGAGGATGACTCTAGAAATGATATGCTTTGCACTCGGACATACCATAATATAGGAACAAATACTATTACTAGGTTCAATCAAAAAGTGTCTAATCTTGAAATAAAAGAAGCTGTTTTTGATATGGGTGCTTTAAAAGCCTTAGGACTTGATGGGCTTAATGCTCTTTTCTTTCAAAGTCAATATGAGCATGTTGGGGAGTCTATTGTTGGTATGGTGAAACATCTTCTTCAATGTCCCTTTGATATCACTTCTATTAATGGCACTTTAATTGTGCTGATTCCCAAAAAGGATCATCTCGAGACATTGAAAGACTTGCATCCCATGAGTCTTTGCAATGTAATTTACAAGGTAGTAACTAAGATTATCACTAAGAGAATGAAGACCTTCCTCCCTTTAATTATTAGTCCAAATCAATGCAATTTTGTTGTGGGCAGACAAAGTTCGAATAACATTATTGTGGCTCAAGAAATGATACATACTATGCTGAATATGGCAGGGAAAAAGAGTTTTTTGGTTATTAAAATTGATTTCAAGAAAGCTTATGAAAGAGTTAATTGGAAATTCTTGAAGATTTGCTTTTTTTTTTTTGAACTCTAACTCCCAACTCAAATGATCAATGTTATATGGAATTGTATTTCCACTCCTTCTATGTAGTTGCTTTGGAATGGGGGAAAGGCTGAATCTTTTAGTCCTTCTAGAGGGATCTGTCAAGGAGATCCAATTTCACCACATCTGTTTGTAATATGCATGGAAAAATTGGCTCACACGATCCAATAGAAAATGGAGGATGGCAAGTGGTGGCCAATCAAAGTCTGTAAGGATGGTCCCTTATCTCTCATTTATTTTTTGCTAATGATATTATTCTTTTTGCAGAAGCTTCTCTTCAATAGGTTGACATGGTTAATGAACGCTCGCATAATTTTTCTGAATGCTCTGGATAGAAGGTTAATGCTAAAAAGACCAAAGTTTTATTCTCTTCTAATGTTCACTACCATAGAGGACTAGAACTTGTCAATGCTCTTGGATTCACTACGACTTTAGATCTCGAGAAATACCTGGGAGTCCCTATTCTTCATGAACGTGTTGATAAGGGACATATCGAGAAGTTGTGGACAAAGTTAAGAAAAGGCTAGCAAATTGGAAGGCAAACTCTCTTGCTCTTGCAGGGTGGACTACTTTAATCAATTATGTTACTTCTAATATACCCACGTATACGATGCAAATGGCGACTCTTCCTTGAACTACTTGCAATGAGTTGGAAAGACATAATCATGACTTCTTGTAGGGCACTACTACTGAGCAAAGGAAGGTGCACCTGGTCACTTGGGATAAAGTTTGCAAATCAAAGTCTCATGGAGGCCTCGGAACATGACATACAAAACTTCATCACCAAGCTTTTCATATGAGGTTGGGATGGGGACTGATTAAACGATGTGATGATCTTTGGGTCCAAGTCATTCATAGCAAATATAAATGTGGTTTGGACGTGTTGCCTAAAATTGATGGAAAATTGACCTGGGTCAAGTATTTGGTTTGGAATTAAATCATAGTTCATTAACATTAGGGGTGTTTTTGCACCCTCCTTCAATTAATGATACCGGGTGACTCTTAAGGAAAAATTCATGAATATTTTTGCTCTCTAACCCTTTTAACTATCACATGCATCTTTCAAAAAAACAAAAATCACACGGATTATGGTTTTATAGGCCTTGGATTATTTCAATCTAAGGGTGATTAAATTTATCAAACAAACACAATTTTTACTCTTTCCTGACACACACGTGATTTCACCAGTTCACCTCTCCCACTTTGCAACTCTCAGAACACACGGTCTCTCACCTTCTCGATCTGCCTCTCACTCTCTTAGCGTCACCGTCTCAGAATTCAATTAATATCTAGGAACCATAGTGTAGTTATCTTAGGTTCCATGGAGCAATTAAAGAGAAGAAGGACTTAAAAATTTCTTATGTTCCAAATACACCAAAAATAATGTCGATAGTGTTATTTTTGATAGAAAGTCTACGCAGTATTATAAAATTAGTAGGCATCCCAAAGTATCCAAATTAGGCTCTAAGCTTATCCTAAACCACAGAGAGACACAATTCAAGTTATCTAATTCTCCTAAACACTACAATCATCGTCAATATCTAAACCTTCAAATTCACCAATTCTCAATTCAAACCAATCCATTTCGATTAAACCTCATAAATATGATAGATCAATGATTTTAAATCATAAATACACAAATTAATTGGTAGGAGTGAATTGAGCAGAGAGTGGAATTGGAAGCCCAAATATCATCTGTTTGATATGTTTGAATTGGCTTCCTTGTGAAAGTCACTTCTATCAAAATTGATGAAACCCACCTCCACATCCAATTCCATGTAATTGAGTTCTACCTCCATCACGGCCTCAAGTATCACCATTTTGCCCCTTTTATCATATCTTCTTTATTATTGCCATTGAGAACGATGAAGAGGACCATGGCAGCAATGGTGATGACTCGAGCAAGGATGATGTCAAATGGCGATGACTCCGACGAGGACAATGGCAGACAATAATAACTAATGCTGTGACTATTGTTCGTCGATTCTCCATTGGCAGCGATGGGGATTTACCATGGCTTCTAATTACCGCAATCTTTCCCTACACATTTTCTCTCTTGCCTCAAATATGACTCAAAAAGTCAATATTAGACAACATCGGATCAATGACTTGGATGACATTTGTGGGGCGGGTTTGGCCGTGCAGTCCCTTCATCATCTGATTTGGGTTGGGAAGATAATATTATATATTCTAGATTCAAACGATTTTCAAACTTTGGGTAAGGGCAAACGAGTCTTTTCATATTATAAATGGATATAATAATTAAGAATTATATTACATTTATTTATACTGTTATAGCAAGCATATTTTTAAATTTCACTTTCTCTTCTGTTTATATTTTCATTTTCACTTCTAACTCCATTTCCATCTGGCTAACACAATTTAAAAAAGTTAATTAATTTTAGTAGTTATATTTGAAATTAAAATATTTTGATTAAAATGTCTTTGTAATTAATGTTTATTTTTTTTTCTAATTTAATGATACTATTGAGAGACAATTTAAGAAAAATATAGAGAAAATTTAAGAAAAATATCATTAATGTTTTTCAAAATTTATAATTTTACTTATAATTAAAAAAAACAATAAAACTACGGATGCAGTTTTTCTTACTTTTGGGAGTGAGTTGTGCATCAACTCCCTCAATTGGCGCGTGGTCTTTCGCATTAGATTTTTCAAATGCGATAAACTAAGTGAGAAGGAGAAGAAAATTATGGTAACCACCCATTAGATAATATAAATAATTATTAATATAAATAATTATTTAACTCAACTTGGGACCCTCCACTTACTTGGCCTAATTCATCAAGGTGCAACCCAACGTATTCTCTTTTCTCATATCCTTATTGCGTGCCAAAGTTTGTTTTATGGCTATGCTGGAGCTGGTTGTGTCTCTCGTTTAGTGCTTCGGTGGTTTCTGAAAAAAGATTGAAATGAAGGCGGGCTGAATTGAGGTGATTTATAGTTCTTCTTATCAGGTATTCTCATCTTATTCTCATAGTACTCTATTCACATTTGTGCTTAGAGTCGTATATTCGTTTTATTTCGTTCCATTGTATTTGGGATCAGAAAATTTGAGTGAGAAATTTATGAAAGTGCTTATTGATGTGTTATTAGTTGCTCGGTGAAAGAATTTAAAGTTGGTATGTCTATATGTGTTAACTAGTGCATATCAAGTGTTTCTTAAATAATGCTTGAAAGAAAGATAAAACTATAATTATAGTCAATGCCTATTCATGATAGTTGCAACTTGCAACCTTGGCTGGATCTTATTCTAAGGCACTCAAACTCAAAGTTCAATTTGCTAGGGAGGTTGTGACAAAACTAAGAAGTTTATTAAACATTGATGTAAAATAGATGATATGATATTATTCAAGTAAACAGTCTCAATTAAATTAGTTACCATTGTGAATATGAGAATGATTGAGGTTTGCGGAATGAGGTGTATCTGATCTCATACCCTGCCAGGCACACTACCTCAATGGGTTGTGGCACTAATTAAGTTCAAACACTTTTTTCACATTTGTATTACTTGAAGATGATACATCATGTTAGAAACATATACAGAACATTAAAATATAACACTGTTAAGTGCTATCGACCCCAAACTGGAGACATTGTTGTTTCATTTCGTGAACAAATTTCTGGCCGTTGAATAAACTTCAACGCCTCTTCATTCCCTACGTTTGAATATGCAGGCTGTTTTGGGCTTGCTATGAAGTTGCTTTCGTTTCTTAGCATTAAATAAACTTCTAGCATGCTAGGCCTATCTTCTGCATATTTCTGGACACACAGGAGAGCAATTTGCAAGCATCTCATCAATTTGCAAGGAGAAGATGTATCATCAAGTGAATAATCCACGAATTCCATGCCTTTTCCTTGTTTCCATAACATGTAAGCCTAAAATATTTAGTGAAACAAAGTAATTAATTGAGAGTGAACGTTTATTTATTTTTTAAAAATCCATAGATATATATTACTTACATATTCTAAGAGGTTCAAATCATTACTCACTCCATATAAGCTTGAGATCCTTTTTCCACTAATAATTTGTAGGAGGAGGACACCAAAGCTATAAACATCAGATTTAATGGAGCACAACCCTTTCTCAACATATTCAGGAGGTATGTAGCCGCTACAAGAGATTATGAACAATGTAACATATTGGTGAATTGAATAAACAGAATCGATGTACAAAAATTATTATGAAGAGGTTCCAAAAGAATACTCACTATGTCCCTACAAGTTTACTGGCGTTTTCTTCATGTTCATCTTTTTTAAATGGTCTTGCCATGCCAAAGTCTGAAATCTTTGGCTTCATCTCATGATCCAATAAAATATTGCTAGCTTTCAGGTCTCTATGAATTACTGTCAGTCTAGAATATTCTTGAAGATAGATTAGCCCTTGAGTTACTCCTTCAATGATACAAACACGTTGTCTCCAGTCTAGTAGATGCTGCTTTGTAGGGTCTGTGTCAAAATAAATTGACAAAATTTGAGATATACCACAAACCTTCAACTACAGGAACAGATTGTATTCATCCCAAAGAGGTTTGAGCTCAATCTTCTGGTTTTATCCTTGAAGTCAAAAACAGTAGAAACTTGATATTTGCTCAGTGAAGACATCAAAATAGCAATTTCCACAAAAAGCACTGGATGATCATGAAATGTGGAAAGCTAGAGAAGCGCTAATCATGAACGATGAGCAAACAAAATTGTAAATCATAAAAAATTCAACATATATGCATCCCACGCTAAGTGAATGCTTATTACTGACATGCCCTGTTTATGGACTCCAACAAAGCTTGTTGTATATTCACTCTAACATGCAGTTTTAAGTCCTAAAGATTGCTAACCAAAAAGATGGAACTGAAGGCTTTTGTTTGGCATGTACTCATAAACCAACATTTGTTCTTCCTTGTCATTGCAGAACCCCAATACTCGAAGAAGATTGACATGTTGCAGTCTTGCATTAAGTGTTGTCTCATTTTTGAATTCCTCAAATCCTTGCTTAGAACCTTTTGATCGTCTTTTCACTGCTATTTCCTCTCCATCAGGTAATATTCCCTAGAGAAACAAAAATTATTGAAATCTTGGCAGGATATGGTAAGAATATATTCATTTGAAAAATTGCAAAATTGAAATAAGAAGCTTCATCAGACTTGGTAAATTATAATTTTTCAAATTGTGAAGTTAGACTAATTTTTTTCCCCACATGAATTGTCATCCAAATGTATTATCTTGATGTAAATTTGAGTGATAAAATGTTCTTCATACCATTGTATTTTTTTCATTTCATTATTTGATGTGCCACAAAACCAAACAATTTTAATCTCGTAAACCCTATAAAATTGAATGTGGAGACATCTAATGAATCAGTGCATTAAGGTGGAAACTTATGCCTGGTAGAAAAACAATCGTACTATCTATACTTGAAACCTAACAATTTAAATATTGTATTGTTGAAATCTTACCTTGTAAACAACTCCAAAACCACCTTCTCCAATCTTATTTTCAAGTGAGAATCTATTTGTGGCCCTTTCAATGTCAGAGAAAGAAAAGACTTTGACATCTGTACCGTTACCATTCAAATGTTCTGCTGCTTCTATATTTGCTTTACGAGAAAATAAGGAGAAGTAAGCATTTGTGGATGGAGAATAATCATACGCTGCTAAATATATTACCTTTTAATTTGAACCTTCTCCTCTTTTGGATGCAGACTAAGAAACCTAATACTAATAGCAACACCGATGCCACAGCTGGAGCCAAGAGAATCTTTAGAAAACGTGATCTGTAATGTTCCCCTTTAGCTTTATTATCTTCCCCTTTAGCTGTAAACTTACCATAATTTAAATTATTGATCAAACTAAAAATGTCTACCGAGTACTAACTCTGCATGTTTGCATAATGTAGGTTAGAGAGCATTCCTCAATATGGATCTTTGGGTTTTAAAAGATCATGAGCTAATACATTTTGTTGATGATAGTAACCCTTAATCCCTTATATGTTCTGGTTCCACATCTTTAACATGAAATTATGGTTAGATGATGCACATTTGAAAGATTCTCAGTCTTTTGTTCTCTGCAGAATCTAGTTTTAATTTTTTAGAAGTACAGGATCTGACACTTTTCAAATTTCAACTTTAAGTGTGCACAAAGTGTCAACTGGGAAATATCGTAAATTAATCTTTTCTTTAAAATTTTAGATTAGAAAATGATTCGTATGGAGAAGTGACTAGAATTTAAAAGAAATTACCTGCACGAGAAAGCAACCAATTGTCATCGTCAGAAACCTGCCATGCGGCGTAACCGAGCAACTTCTTTTCCTTGGCATAAGACACCTTAATTTTGATAGCCTCAACATCATCAAAACCTATCCAAGTTGATCCACATGACCAGTAGTTGATTACATAAGTGTCATTGTATTGTACATTGCTTCCTCCGCAGGACTGAATTTGGTCTTTGATTTCCTTGTATGTGATTAGCCATAATCCATGTTGAGTTTGTGATGGACCTGTTGCCGGCGCACCTATTGCATTGTTGTTAGGATCAGTAAGATTCCATGCATACCCAAAATAAGCCAACCCCAAAACCAACTTGTTGGGTGACAATCCCCTGGCAATCCATTCATTGATACCATAGTCTGTGCTATTATATCTACTTGAAGGATCATATAAAGCTGAATGTGCGGCAGTGACATTCGGCGTCCAATGAATGTAAGAATATGTTTTAACATGTATCCAGTCTAAGTATGTTGCCATTGACTCAACAGGATAAACAGAGATATTGAATGGCCAATATGGAGTATATGGAACAGTGGCAGTCAGTATCAGTTGTGGATCATTATCATCTATGTATAGACTCCATTCTTTTACAAGATTTGCCATACCATTCATGTCAGATTTTGTTTGAGGGTAATCCCAGTAAAGGTCGAGGCCATCGAACTGGTATTCCCTGGCTACGTTTATAGAGGATTCAATGAAGGATCCTCTTGAAGAATAATTGCTCACCATTGAAGCATACGAATCTCTCTCTTTCCCCCAAATAGAGAGAAGTGTTTTGACGGATGGGTTCTCTTTTCTGACTGTGCTGGAGAAGCTACGAACTTCGGGCTCATCTACTGGGCGGATTAAGATCTCAAAGGACGAAGTGTTCAAATAAGCACAATAAAATATGAGGTGACTAAACAATGTGGAGTCGACTTGGGAAATGGGGATTCCCGGAAAATAATAACCAGCACTGACCTGTGCAGGTTGTCCTTCTGCCCATCGGAATGGAAGATAAAGAGAAACAAGGACGATAACAAATGCAGTTCTTGACAACATGCATGGAATGCTTTGTATGGCTTTCATTCTGTTATCAGCATTCAGTCTTTAAATGCAGAATATCAAATTATGTAAGAGTGTGTGTGTGTTGTGTGTTTGTCTATTTAATCTATATATATAATTTTCAAGGGAACAGAGTGTTGTAATCACGCTTGAGGTTATGAAGTTTAAAAGTTTAGAATTCGAAATATAATATTTTCTAGTTTTCTTTGCCAGTGGTCAATGAAAGAGCTAAGGATTAAGGGAAAATACAGTAGAAAGTTTTTTGTACTTCTATTGTATTTTGTTTTTAGTTGTTGTTTCAGTCTCTTTGGATTAATCTGTCCATAATTTGAGTCTCTAATTTTATAAATGCATATAATGGCTGTGAGATGGCATTAATGGAGTTAATTTAACTGAAATTCTGCTAACTCCCTTGTAAAAATATGATGATGTGGAAATAAATGGACTATACATGATTAAAAATGGAAAAAATTACAATCAAATCCCACACAGAAAAATTAATTAATATAAGGTTCATTAACAATTGAATTAAATTATATTGACAACACAACTAGTTGTCAATGAATCTTGCAGTAATTAATTTTCTCACGTGAGACTTCAATATAATTTTTTCTTAAAAATAGAAGGTAAAGATGAAAAAGAAAAAAAAAAAGAAGCTTCTTCGTACATTTAGATCAAACAGAACGTGACGCTTTAACCAAAAAAATGTGATAGATAAAAGCAAGATTAAGTTTATATCAACAAAGTTAATTAGACATCAACAAAATTAATTCTGCCAGTATTGGCTCATGGTTTTTATGCACATTTTATAGGAATCAAAGTTGCAAATGGATCAAATTAAAAGAATTGAAAATAATGAAATAAAATTATGGGGATGACAAATAAAATGGGATTAAAATAAAGGAAACTACTGTTATATTTTAAAAAATATTAATCCCAGCTTATTGGATAAATCCAAATGGCAGCAACCTGAGACAGGTGAAGCGCGAACCTTTCGTCCAAGGAGATAAGCTCCGAGACACCGCCAAGCTCAAATTTGAATATTGCAGCTTCTTGTTTGACCAAAACTCATGTAAATTCAAAGATTATTTTAGTGCAGGCTTCAACAGCGGACTTGGCCGGCGCCTTTTTAATATTGATGCCTATTATTGCAATGCGATTTATTGTATGGACATTTTATCCCGGGCTCCTTGATTTAATAATTAATAATTAATAAGAATAAATACTATTTCAATAGCCGTCAATTAGGATCAGTTTTGAAAAGCTAGAGCCTAAGTAGGCTGACTTTAAGCCCGATTACATCTTAAATCTCCCTTTTGCAAGGCTTGGGCCTGGCCCTATTTTTTTTTTTTTGGTGTCTTTTTTTCAATTTAAAAATCTAAAAAATATATTTATAATTTTAAAAAAGTTATTACACATATAATTAAGTTTAGGAAAATAAGTTTAAGTCAATTCACACCACAACAAATATAGAAAACTTAAATATCCAGGCTAATATCAAATAGTAATATCAAAATTAATATCAATAAAAATTAAATTTGACTAACATTATTAGCTAAATCTTAATAAATGAATGAGGAGAGACAAATGAGTCTAAAGTGTTCGTTTGTTTTAATTAGATATTTAATCTTCTTTTTTTAGATTGAAAGTTTTAAAAAAATAATAAAAGGGTTTAAAAGGGTTGGCCCCAGCATTAAAGGGCCATTCCTTTTATTTTTGAGCTTAAAAGGATAATTACCATTTTTTGCTCTAAAGTAACAGCCCAGCCGTAGTTAATTTTAGGTTTAAAAGAATTGACTTGACAAGCTCAGCTTTAATTGATAGCCATGTACATAGAGTAGGTAATTTGAATAAATTAAACTTTTTTATATTTTTTTTTCATATAAGAATAAGTTGAACTTATTCAAAAAGGGCTAAATTAGAATTTGGTTCACTCAAGCTAGCCCGAACTTATAAAAAGCCCATAAAATTAAACTTGGCACTATCATCTCATACATCAAAGGGGTTTATGCAATTAAGAGGGACACAATTCCAAATTTTAAAATTGATGTTTTTGTCATGAAGTTAACAATATTTTCTTTAAAAATTTTTATTGGTGATTTGGGAACCATTTGTTTTATCTTATTTCATGAAAAAATGTTTTTTTCAAAAAAAATCTATTTTATGAGTTCTATGATATTTGTTTAAACTATTAAAAATAATTAGAATTTGGAAGAAAAAAAAGATTTTTGATTCTTTTAAGAAACTACTTTGAGTAGTTTATAAAAATAATTTAACGCAATAAATGAGAAAAAGTGTTTTAAAGAGGAGAGATATGTGAATATATCATAAAATTTTAAAATAATATAGCAATAAATCATTTTTATAAAATAAAAATAATTAAAAAATAACCAACTAATAATTTATTTTTTATTATTATAAAAAAAATAATATATGTTTTTTATAAAATCTCTTCAAAATAAATCTCTTTTTATAATCTTGAACAAACAGCCCCTTATACTACAGCTAGTGTAAGGTAGGTTTAATTTTCTCTATCATTTCAAAGTGAGAAAGACTTATATACTTAATCATATATATTTAATATAAATTTGTTTAAGTACATTATAACTGGTAGATTTTAAAGTATTGAAAATAACTAGGGTTGAGCAATGGGCGGAATGAGCTAGCATGAAGGGTTGCACATAGCCTACCCAACTTATCTAGGTTCAGGCGAGTATACATAATTACAAGTTGTTTGCTCTATCCTAAAATGTATTCGCTCTATTGCAATTTATAAGATAATTTTTAAGAAGATTCGACGTATCAAAATATAAGGCACTTTGATAAAAATAAGATTTTATTAATGATATTTTTTCAATATTATCCTTCACATATATTCTATTCCTTTAATATTCTTTTACAAATTGGGTGTTGAATAAAGAGTATTTTTAAAATTTTATATTTTTGTTTTGAAAAAAATAAGGTTGTCAATGTATTTAATAATGTTTATTAGTATGTGTAATTTTATCTAAAACAATGACTTACAAATTGGGAAGGAGATAGTATAAACAATAAGAGTTTGTTACATATATAGAAAATAATTTGTAAAATTTGACTTTTTTGATTTGATTGGATATAACTTAAAAGTATCTTAAACATATAATTATAAGATTAAGTATATAAATATTTGCCAACAAAGATTGGTCTAATTGGATTTGGCTCACAACTTGTAAGGTCACAAGTTCAAATCCTGATGTCGATATAAGAACCATGATGGTAGCTAGGCGATATATTAGTAGATTTATAAGTATTTTTTGAGTCTTGAAATAGGTCCTAGTGAGTTACTAGGATTCAATACACCTGAACTTTTGCCCACCATATATATATATATATATATATATAAAAGTATTTTTCTTTTCACATGTCCGAATTCAATTCTTATAATTTTTTGAATAAAAGTTGTGATTCTTGAAACAAAAATTATGAATGGGGTTTATTATTTTGAAAACTTATTTTCTAATAATAGAAATTACAAACTTGATAAATTATGATTTTTTGTTTTACTCCTGTGATTCATAAAACAAAAGTTATTATTCCTTAAATAAAAATTGTGATTGCAGCTTGTTTTTCAATAACAAAAGTTACACTTGATAAGTTATGATTTCTTATTCAACTCTTGCGATTTATAAAATAAAAGTTTTGATTTTTTAAATAAAAGTTATGATTAGGGCTTGTATTTTCAATAAAGGTAAAATAGTCTTTTCACTTTAAAATTTATTAACAAAGAGGTTCGTATAAATTCATTGAAATTACGACATTTTGAGAGACTATATTATCATTTATATAATTTGAAGAAATTTTATTGTCATTTTTTTAAATTATAATTATAATTATAGTGGAAGGTCAAGTTGTCTTTTGTAATTTCTCGACCACATCTCTTTCGCATCCTATTCTCTTTCCTTGCATTCTCATTGCATGCCAACATGGCCATGTGTCTCTCAGTGAGAGCTTCGGTGGTTTGTGAGAAAGGATTGAAATGATAGTGGGTTGAATTATTGGAGTGATTTATAATTGGGAAAATCACACTAAAGGCCTTAAAACACATAATATTACACTTTGGGCTTGAAAAATTATGATATTGCACTATAAGTCTAAGGGCTTTTTTTGCAATTTTTCTTGGGAATGAATGTACAATTTTGCCCTTAATGAAAAGCAAAGAAATGAACTGAATGTGGTGGGATTGAAGCCAAGTATAGGAAGGTTTCTCAGTTGAAAGAGTTGAAGCTTGAAGGTTTCTCAACTTCGACGGTGAGGAGTAACTTTCGAGGTTTGTAGATTTCAAAATCTATCCATCCTAAGTAGTATTTCAGTTAAGAAATTTCTATTGAGCTTTGATTAAGGGTGTTGTCCACCATTTTTATGCTGAAATAGAAAATAATTGAGAGGTTGACGATAGGACTTGGTGAGCTATGTAAGTTTCTAGCGTGCACAAAGTAAATGTAGTTATTATATTTTGGTGAGCTGAAAGTTTAGCTTAATGATTTAAATGGCATCATTCTTGCTTGCTGATAAAGTGGCAATAAAGGTGGTCTTAACTCATTTAATATATAGTAGTTTCATTTAATAGAAACATTTAATTGGGGTTTTATATAAGCTAGTAGGGTGCATATGATATGAATTTTTGTTGTACAAACTGCACTGTGATATTATTGAAATTAAAATTTTATTTGTGATTTTACTGCTAATATGAGTTAAGGGATGTTCAATCATGTAAGTTAGTTGTGGACATTTTAGAGTGGATTAGCTATTATATAATAATGATGATTGACTTATCTATATTGCACTTGGACATGTGAATTGAATAAAATATAACCCAATATGAAGAAAATCTGGTATCAGAAATGTTAGAGTATTTGTTGTGCAAAAATGAATTTTGAATTGTTGGTGTTGAACATTGAGTTGTGTAAAATAAAAGTTGAGTTTCTATATGCGGGCATTTACTTAGATTAATTTATTCATTGCAGGTTAATATAAGAGATAGTAGTAGTTCTAGAAAGAAATTATTTTGTTTCTTCCATTATGGTGGTGAATTTGTGAGGAGTGTTGATAGTAGTATGAAGCATGTGAGTGAAAATTTAATTGTTAGAGCCATAACTAAAGGATCGATGTATATAGAGCTGAAATCATTGTTCAAGATGTGGGGAGGCTTGACATAGTCGCAAGACATGCAAGAATCATAATCTAGCATGAGAAGTACTCACATTCTACTTTTTTGATGTACACAGGCAACTATAATTATGAATATAGAAGCATTCCCCAATAATTGTTTTTAAGTAATTGGGAATGACAGATATTTTTTGTTTGTATATAGACAAGTAAATCTTAGATATTTTAGATATAGTTGCTAACTTTTTGTATATATCAGACTTGAAATATCATGTCAAATTTCATGTGAGTACTTATTTTAATAGCTAGGCCAATATTAATATGAAATTATTCATATTTGATGTAATTGTTCTTCTTATTTCAATGAAAGTTTGTTGCTTAGTAGTTTGGTCTATGTAACTTGTATATTTTATTAAACCTACTGATAAACTGGACATGCGTGAACTTTTAGTTAAGAATATATGAACATTGCATTGTGTATAGTAGATATTGTGTTGTACATTATTTTAACTTATACATTTTGTTAAGCCTAACCTACTGATAAACTGAACACACATGGACTTTCAATTGAAAATATATGAATATTGTGTTATGCATAATAGATATTGTATTGTATATTATTTGCCTAACTTGTATATTTTGTTAAGCCTAACTTATCGATAAACTAGACACACATGGACTTTTAATTGAGAATATATGAATATTGCGTTGTGCATAATGGATATTGTGTTATACATTATTTTCCTAACTTGTACATTTTATTAAACCCAACCTACTGATAAAGTGGACACGCATGGACTTTTAGTTGAGAATATATGAATATTATATTATATATAGTGGATATTGTGTTGTACATTATTTTCCTAACTTGTATATTTTGTTAAGTTTAGCTTACTAATAAACTGGACACACATGGACTTTCAGTTGAAAATATATGAAAATTACGTTGTGTATAGTGGATATTGTGTTGTGCATAGTAGATTTATAAAACTACATGTTCACAGATGTACATGGTTAGGTCCACATATTAATAAGTGATTATTCATTGATAGTGAAATTCTTATTTAGAGTTAACAAGCCTATGTTGGATAAGTTCAAAAATTTACAACTTAAAGTTTTAATATTTACAAGTACAGGTTCATTGATTCACAACTCAAAGTCCAGAATTTTTGACTTCTTTTATTCAAAAATAAAGTTTAGTGACAACAAACTCAGTAAAAGTTCTTACTTTTACAATTATATATTCACATTTTCACAACTTTATATTCATATATTAACAACTAAACTACAAAATTTGTACAACATAAACTCCACAAATAACAATATGCTTTCATTGAATTAACAAGAACATGAACATCAGATCTAGATAATTTCATACTGGTATTGGCCTTCTACTGGAACAAGTACCCAAATGAAACTTTACATTTCATTTCACATCTTATATATATACAAAAAGTGAGAAGCTATATCTAAAATATGCAAAGGTTGCTTATCTATATATAAACAAAAAATAATTATCATCCCCAATTACCCAAAAAATATAAGTTAGAATACTTTTGTAAACATCATGACTACAGTTGTGTCTATACATAAAAAAAGTAGGAAGTTAATTAGGATACATCTGTCATGCCATTTCTTGCATGAACCTGCAACAGTAAAAATTAATCAAAGAAAATTTCCACATACACAAATCTAACTTCTATTTTTCACAACTAAACATTCAATATAAATAAAATAAAATTTATGTTTTTACAGCACATAATCTAGTGTTTTTAATGTAGTATTTTCACAATAATATACAGGTTATCAATTCTACAATTCATATATGAATGCCCAATATGAACAAGCATACCAACATGATTTCACAACAAATAACCCATTCCAAAACATCCAATTTTTATATTATATCATATTATATCAGCAACCAAGTTAGATCATATCACTAACCATATCACAAACAAATCTTAAATCTTCTCTAACATGAACAAGCATGCAACTTCAGAGCTCAAGGCCAAGGAATCTACCTCGTCACCATGAATATAATTATTTTCCACTTAAACATTTAATGAAATATGATGATTTCTTAAAATTATTAAGCAAAACAATAAGCAATTCAAAGAAAGAAGGCCAAACTTACTTTAAATTTAAGAAACCTGCTCCAGAGTTAGCTTAGTGGAGGATCCATTAGCAATGCTTTTGTAAACTGTACATGTAACACTTGTGCTGAGTATTATTAAAAAATCATCTAAGTCAAATAAACTAAGTGTGGTTAAAAAGTTAATTCTAAAACCAACTTAAAAGACAAACCATTTAAATTAATAACAAATTATACAATAAAAAAACACATATTTAAAACCTTTTAAAAAGTATAAAGATTCAATATATAAAGCATAGAAGCAAACTAGGCAAACATGGACACTTAATTGCTGTCATAATAGTATTAATTTTTGCTGTCATGACATCCCTCTCGAGTAAATTTTCAAGAGGTGCCATTTGACCGTCTAACCTCCGATCGAAGTAGTTATAGAGCTTACATGTTAATTTTAGTGAGTGCTAATATTGTTCTAAATTTTAAAAGGATCTAATAATCAGATTAAAATTTAAATACGTTACAATTTTGGATAGTGTTGCTGTCATGACAACACCTCTGGACTAACTTTCGAAGTGCACCATTACGTCATCCAACCTCTGATCGGAGCAATTTTAAAGCCCACACGTCACTTTAAAAGAGTAATGATAGTTTAATAATTTTTAAAAGAATCTAATGAATGGATTGAAATTTGTTTGCATTGCAACATAGGTTGTTATTGCTATCATTATAGCTTTATTTAGCTGTCATGATAGCACGTTCAGACCAACTTTTAAAGTGCATTATTTTTTTGTCTGACGTCCAATCGAGGTGATTACAAAGCTCACATGAAGCTTATAAAATATTTTTCTTGTGATCCAAATTGCAAGGAAATCTATTAGTCGAATTGAGATTTGGACACTCAGATGCAAAAGTGCAGCTTTTTGGTAAAAAGCATTTTCAAAGTTATCCAAATCTCATTTGAATGGTTACAAACTCATGGAAACATTTTGGACATGTTGAATAGGACTAGGAGTACTTAATAGAATAGTCAAATGATAGAAAAGCCTCATATATCAAAATTTAACCACCTGGATGCTATTTCCCAAAATGAACCTTAAACCCTCAAAATGCACAAATTACATAAGAGTGGCCCAAAACCATTCCAAAAACCATACAATCATATAAATGTATATGTTAAACATTTTATCACCCACTCTCTCTATCCAAAGTATATGCTTGCTTATAACACACAATTTGTAATGTAACCACTTTGCATTTGCATATAGAATCACATATATTCATACGTGTACCAAAATAAACATTATCTTGTAGTGAAAACTTGATCTACCTAATGAATCCATCAAAACCACGCATCATAACCAAGTTTTTTATTCACAAGTTTACAAGTAGATAAAAATTCATACATAGGCATGCAATCCATACATATTCACACACATATACACACACATAACCACATCCTACTGACACCTTAATCCTAAATATATTGCAATGAACTTGCTCAAAAGATAAGGGTTACAATTCTTTACAATCCACAAGTAAACTCCTAGTTCGGCTCTTTTTCTCATCCACCACTAGATCCTTAGTTTAAACTTATAAATATTGTAAAGAAAGGGGTAAGACAACGACAACCTCGATAATAGAAAAATCTATATTCCCTATTATAAGGAAAGCCATAGCCAAGTAAATAAATAATAAACTCAAAATAACATATAATTAAATCAATTAAAATGCTTGAATGCATGACATAAGCCGATATAGCCTTTCCTAATTAATAGAATGCCCCTTGACACTCTTTAGCTCGTAAGTAAACCACATACCCACTTGTACCTCCATACGCGCAAAATATAATCCAAGGCATGATTTAATCTATTGAACTGCCTATGCCCTTTCGATGTGGATCATAAGAAATCAAAACTAACTCTCTTTTAAAGTCAGCTTGACTTATTTTCCATGTAAGGGTTACCTTGGCCTAGGCACTCAACTTTACACTTCTCATATCAAATCCCTTCCTCCTTTGAGAGGTGTCGAACACTCAATTTACTAATCCCTTTAGTGAACTAAGTCCACAAATAGGTAAGGCAACACTGAGTACTGGTAGTAAGTCATAGAATATCACAAGATCACATCTCCTCATTGGTGAACTCCCACCGACATCATGCCTCCTACCTTTTTTTACCTTCCCCGAGTATTAACTACTTCAATACTTTAAGGCAGTATAACACTTATAATTCCTCCCTTAAACAGTTCCTTAGCCTATCTAAGGTATCTAATTTAATTGCACTTCCCTAAGTGCAACTCCTTGTTTCTATAATCACAATGCATGCTAATAATCTCATTTCTATAAATAACATCATTATTAAATAGATAGTAAACATAGATGCATTATTATCAAAATAATACCCCATAAATCCTCATAAAATATATTTATTTGCATTTAATTGTTTAAAACATGTAATGCATGCTAGATAATATTATCTACTAAAAAATAGCTAAGTAAAGTAATAAAAAATAAATTCTCCTGTTACCTCAACTCTTTTGCACCAAAAGGGTTTCCCTTATATAAAAATAAGACTTGACTTGTTCTTTATCTTTCAACTAAGTTATACCAACAATTCCCTACAACATATAAATTATCTATATCACTTATTATGGCAAATACTATAAAAGAAAACTATGACTCATATCACACAATTTGAATCAATGAGTCATAATCCATCTCAATGGTCTAAATATTAAACTAACTACACCATTCACATAGTATAACTTAACTACCAAAACCATTTATGAACCACTATTCGGCCAATTTCCTTTTAATCAACCAAAAATCTCTATTTAGCATTACCAACTTTCATAATTAGCCATTATAATAAAAATTAAAGCTTAATTTATATCTTATTAGATTCAAATATCACAATTATAACCAAATAAATAGGCTCAAACCATTGAAGAGAAAAATCCAATCCCTTTTGGGGTTTAATTTTTGTCTAAAACTCCCTTCTTTCATCTAATTGCCTACTCAAAACATGAGAGTATCATATAAAAATTCAAAATAGCATCTCTAGGACCCAAGAAAATCAAAGCTTAAAGAACTAAGCCATTGGGATTAAAATTCAAAATTTTTCTCTTCCAAAAATTTAATAAAACTAAGAGAGAAGAGAGAATATTAAAATAGAGAGCTTACCTAATACATAATCGAGCTCACAACCACTGCAAAGTCTCTTAAATCTGAGCCATAACCTCCTTCTCTTCTTCCTCTCTCACTGTCACTCTCTCGTCCATTCTTGTTTTTTGTCCTTTCTTTGTTTCATTTTTCATCTCTACGTGCTTTTCCCTTAAAAAAAAATTGAACTGTACGCATTGGGACAAATTTTAAAGAAGGACCCAAATCTTTTTGTTATAACACAAAAAGATCAGGGCAAATTTGGTAATTTTTTTTCACAATTAAAACTAAAATAAAATTAAATTTTCGTTAGTAGAATCAAACTCTAAACCTTTATCTAATTATTTTTAATTTTAATTTAATTATAGATATTTTATTTTTATTATTTTTTATTAAATCTGAGTTTTTAAAATTTCAGGATGTTACAGTATAACATGCCTCCTTAGCATCCTCCTCATTACTATCTTGAAGTCAAACAACAAGAATGAACCACACCATCAAGTATGGGATCCCTAATTTTTCTAGAGAAACAAATAAAAGTAGAAAACGATCAAGATTGCAAATTTGTTAAGGACACAGGAGAGGGTTATGATGTGGTATACCTCAAGCCCCTCATCAATGTGGACGGCAGTGACAACGGGAGTAGAATAATAAGCAAATATGGGGGAGGATTCACAGCTATAGCAATAGAAACAATTAGGAAAAGCAAAAGAAGAAGAGATCAATCGTTCACGTTCATTATTTAGATTAGGAGCATTGAGTGGAGTCTTTTGAACTTAGAAATTAATTGCAAATGGAGCCCTTAAGCCTTTAGAATATTATCAGATTATATTGAGCTTTAAAAGTAATTAACTCTCCATTTGGAGCCCTAGATGCGATTCTCCCTTTGTAATTCTTCTTTTCAAGCATTCTTATCCTATTCTAGTAGCAGTACTAGGGCTGACAATTTGGTCTCCACCCCCGAATCTACTCAAAAAAAATTAAAGCTGAATTCTCAAAAATATTTTTTAATATTTAAATCTATTCAGGTTGGCCCAAATAGGCTCAAAAAAATATGGCTAAGTTTGATTGATAATATTATTAAAAATATATACAATATATAATATTAATTAATAATTTAAATTTTATATCATTTTATATTAAAATATCATATATTGAGTGCATTATTATAGTTATTTTAAAAAAATTATATTTTCATATTTTATTATTTTTAATAAATAAAATATCTCAAGATAATATTTAAAAATATATTTTAATATTAATTTTCACATTTGAAGAATCATTTATTTTTTTTTAAAATTTTTTAGTCCTATACCTCATTGACGATACAAAAAATATATTTTCTATTTTTTATAAATAGATAATTAATTTGAAAATAATAAATTTTATTAGAAGTAATTTTAAAATAAAATTTGGGCATGTAAGAATCTAGACTCTGCTACTAGATAAACATCATAAATAAAACAATGTCCTTGAATAATTATTTGATTATCGTCCATGTCGATTTGGTTTAAAAATTAAGAATAAATCAAAGTAAATATCCTCCTTGAATGTAGGGGTTAAACAACAGAAAAAGTAAAAGAACAATTCAAAAAAGGTATTTTTTTCATATTAAATAATTTAATTTTGTTATATAATTGATAACTATTTTTCTCATAGTTTTAAAAAGTAAAAAAGTATAGTTTACCCAAAAGTACAGTTAATAGTTTAACCGTGAGTGAATTGAAGTCCAGTTGATTATAATTAAAATAATATAATGTAATTAAAATATGAAAAATATTTTCTATATGACACTGATACGAGAAATATTTAACACCACTAAGATATTAATTTAGGAAAATACTGCAATGAGGGCTGCTAGAAAATTTCTATCAATCCAGGACTAGTTGTCAAAATTCAAATGAAAAAAAGCTCAATGGACTGTTTTTAATTTATAATTAGTTGTTATTAAAACCCAAATAAATACTTGTTGATAAAAGACTAATTTGAACTAACAAATTTCATTCTGTTTTTAAACAATAGGTGATTCTTGACTAATATAATTTCTTCCAGCCATGCTTGATTGATATTTTCCCATTAATTTACAAGTAAAGAAATATTCATGAATAAATTACACATAATACAACAAAACAGTAACCAGAGTTACTTAAGTACCAAGTTGATAAGTTATTTTTTTTCTTTTTTTCTTTTAAAGTTAAATAATATTTTATACTTATCAAAGTTACTTAAAAATTAAAATTGATTTAAAAAATAAAGAAAAAACATTTTTAAAAGTTTTGGGTATTTGGGTTGACTTGAATAAGCTCGAAGCCTGAAATGTTAGGCCAGGCTTGACTATATGAGTTTTTTTTAAGTTAGATCAAATAAGCCCACTCACTCACCCAAATTACCTAGGTAGTACTATCTATTCACATTTATGGTTAGAGTCATAGATTCAGTTCTTTCCTTCAATTGTATTTGGGATTGGAGAGTTCAGTGAGAAATTTGTGAAAGTGGCTTATTGATGTGTCAGTTGCCCGGTGAAAATAATTTCAAATTGGAATGCCTATTGTATGGTTATGTTAACTAGTGGCATATCAAGTGTTTCTTAAAATGCTTGAAAGAAAGACAGAACTAGGATTACAGTTGATGCCTATTCATGATTACAATCTTGGCTAGAATTCCAAGTCCAATTTGTTAGGAGAGGTTGTGATAAAATTTGTACGAAGTTTATTGAACATAAAATATATATATGGTATGATATTTTTTCAAGTAAATAGTCTCCATTTAGTTACTATTCTGAATTAAAGAAGGATTGAGTCTGTCAATGAGGCTTACCAAGTGAGATGTACGTTGGTGCATCACACTTCCTCAATGGGGTATGGCACTAATGAAGTTCAAACATTTTATGACATTTATTTTCCCTGAACATCATATAATTATCGTAGAAAGATGAGACAGAACAGTAAAATGTATATTGTTAAGTGCTATAGACCATTTACTGGAGACATTGGTTGTTTCATTTCGTAAACAAATTTCTGCCTCTGCCTCTGCCTCTTCATTTCCTACGTTTGAATATGCAGCTATTTTGGGTTTTAATAAGTTGCTTTCGTTTCTTATCATTAAATAAACTTCTAGCATGCTAGGCCTATC